>NW_006769482.1:1528197-1535860 GCF_000442215.2 Lipotes vexillifer
TCAACCCCGATAAGCCTGTGAGACTAACTGGCCAGCTACCACATCCCATCATGGGGACTTCAGGAATGCCAACTCAGCCCTGGACTTGGCTGAGCACCTCGCAGCAAAGCCTGTTACTTTGAGACTCTGCTGCCTCTGTACCGTGGTCAAACCACAACAGCCCCCACCTAGTCAATGGTGGACCAAGAGGCCTCTGTCTGTCTGACCCCAAGGTGCTGTGGAAGCCGCCAGGAAGGTCAGAAGGGCACACAGTCCAGCGAGACGGCCATATTGGAAAAATCAAATGCCTGTATCCCTCCAGATGGCAGCAAGGTGCCTGCGAGTCACCTCTGCTAGAATTCCCAGTGTGAAGCGAAGCTCAAGTCACCGTGAGGCATCTGAAGTAACCACACACACCCCACAGTCCGGGAATTCACTCTGAAATCGCCACACACGGAAGAGACCACCCACGTTTCACAAGCCACTGCTGGCCGGACCCAGGTCCTGTTAACCTGCAACCTGCCCAGAGCCCAGCCTAATGGCCCCAGGGCCCACAAAGACCCTGTCCTTTCAGCAGATGGAATTCCACAGCAGACAGGGCATTCCCTTTCTGAGCCCTGGGTCACCTTCCAGATGATTCAGAACGTGTGAGACATAGAAAAGTGGCAGCTGGAGCATCACCATCACACTGTCATCTTCCAGGTGGAAAACTCCAGCTGAGGGGTTAACCAGCCTCGCTCTGTCTCCTGCCGTGCCCAGGAGGCACCTCCACTCTGGGACCACCGCTAGGGAGCATGTTAGGAATGAAGCAGGAACAGAGTCAGAGAGGGGTCTCTAGCCAGAAGGTCTATCCTCCCCATCCATGGGAACCAAAATTAACTGAAAAATCTACATGACATTCTGAACATTCTTAAACCACATACACGAGGTCACCAGCTCCACCCCCCCCCCCGACTAGGGTCATGCCAACCTGTCCCTGTGGAGGATGGTATCTCGGCCCAGAATGACTGGGCACAGGGGCAAGGCACCTTCCTCAGTATCGGCCACAGTTACACCAGGTGCCCGGCCAGGGAAAGGCCTCTGAGCGCTGCACACATTCGCCACCTGGCGCATGCTGGGCACCCTCGTCCAGCAACAAAGGACACGGGGATGGGATGTAGGGATGGAGTAGAGGGGACCCCAAATGTGGTTCTAGAATAGCGCCAACCGGAGGAAAGGATTTGGTTTTCTAACATCTCAGGACCCATTTTGGTAAGATGCACATGGTTTTAAAGGCTGAGTAAATGTGAATAATTGCGCTGCGCTGATCTCTTTTCTGACCATCGGACTTACGCAGCTGATAGAAAATAGGGGTCTGTGCACACATCAAACATCCCCGTTCTGTTGAGGATGCCAAAGCTCGGAGGCCTCGCTTCCTGCCGGGCTGGACCTGGAGCACGGCCATCTGGCTGGGCCATCCGCCCCAGGAACAACCACTCCTCCTTGGGCGCCCCCTGCTAAGACCAACCCAAGGCCTGGGCGAGGTGCCGGGCCTCCTCATGAGCATGTAGTCCCATGAGAGACACAGGGTCAGGCCTTCCTCATCCAGTGGGTCCCTGATTACGGCCGCGTCCAAGGAGGTCCACCTGACTCCTGCTTTCCTCATGTCACGGGACATGGAGCAGGAAATCATAGGGGGCAAATGTCCACCTGTGGAGGGTCCGGCAGGTGGGTCCGTTGGGTCCCTCGGGGTGGGCTGTTGCCCCCTGGCGTGAGAGTGTGTGCCTGGTGGGCTGGCCTTAGACAAAAGTGGCTTGGTCCCCGGTCCTGGGAATAGGTGCTTCCCTTGTCTGCAAAGCTGGCTGTGGGCCAGGCCTCACCCAGGCACTTCTGCTTTCCCTGTGACCACAGAGAAGGACATGGTCTAGACAGATCCTCCTGGGCAGTGTGGGCACCACTTCCCATGAAGGTACTTCCTTATGCTCCCAGCAGTCACGGATTCAGGACACTGCCACCCCCACTGCCACAGCTTCCCTCTGGGCTCTACACTCGGTGCCACCAGTCAGGTCCCTGCTGGGGACATTTGAGTCACTGCATGTTGGACACAGCGAAGGACTCAGGCAGGCCTGTGGGCACCTGCTGAGGGCCAAGTCCAGGCACAGATACGGGGGCCGGGCATACCTGCAGTCGCCCAGGTGGGCGCTGGGCAGCAGAGCAGATGGTGGGAATCCTGGGCCAGACTCCAGGCACGCCTCTCAGAGCTGCACACATGTCAACCCGGGAAATCCTCAAAGCCCCCGAGGACCTGGCCCTTCATTTCAGACAGGAGGAAACTGAGACAGACAGCTCTCAGCCCTGCCTGGCCCTCCACCTCTACCAGGACGGTGCTCTCCCCTGCACTGGGACCCTGACAGCACTCACGCCAGCCCTTCCTCCAGGTGTGGGGTGATGGGCACCCCCAGAGAGGAAGTGCTCCCAGAAGAGCAGAAAATGAGCTCCAACCCTGGGCTGGCTGTGTGGATACCAGGAAAAGCAGAATTCTCGTCCTGATCTTTGACCTTGTCAGTGGTCAATGGGGCTTCCCTCAGGGCTGGCTTGGCCCGGCCCTGCCTACCTTCCATCAGCCCCCTGGCATCCTTCTCAGCCTCCGGGTGCCTCACAGCTCCCCATAGCCCTGGGTCTGGAAATTGATAAGGAGGGGCAGGGAGGGGCCCCTGGGTGGAAGTCTTTCATCTCAGGCCCAGGAAGCAGCGCAAGCCAGGGCACCGACAGCCAAGGTGGCCCCGGCTCCTTCCGCAGCAATGGTCACCAGGCACCTGACCACCTGATGCAGGTCTGGAGGCAGCTCCCCCTACCCACCAGGGGCCCCGCAGCCAGCAGCCACACCATCTCCCCCTGGTTACCTCTAGTCTTAGCGTCACTCGTCACCTGTGAGAAGCCAAGCAGATGCAAGAGGTAGTGATGACTTCCCCATTATCACTGCAAGAGCCTTCCCAGGGCGGGGCCAGGAAGGGAGTGAGTCAGGCCACCTATGACCCCAGGAATACACTGCCATCTCACAGGGATTCTTCCTTCCAGCAATCGTGATCATCATCAGATATTCACAGATAAGAGTACAAAGGGCTGGAAAGTTTCAGAAGCCACATCAGTGTCGAGCAGTGGGGTCAAGCGTCTGAAACCCACCGTCTCCCCCCAGGCCTGCTCCCCATGTCACCTCACCACTCCTCAGGGCTGGAAAGCAGAAATTTCCCCACTCCCACGTCGGAGACCCTGACCTAGGTGGATCACATCGCGTTAGTAAACACACCTGCCTAACTGGGCTTATTTAAATCCAGTTTCTCATCAAAATCTCAACTTGTTCCAAGTTAGGAGCCCAGCGGACACTTTGTTTTTTTTTTTTTTTTTTTTTTTTTTCAAGAGCAGGTTGTTTTTTTTTTTTTAATTTTTTTTTATTTTTTAACATCTTTATTGGAGTATAATTGCTTTACAATGGTATGTTAGTTTCAGCTTCACAACAAAATGAATCAGCTATACATACACATATGTTCCCATATCTCCTCCGGCTTGCGTCTCCCTCCCTCCCACCCTCCCTATCCCACCCCTCCAGGCGGTCACAAAGCACCGAGCTGATCTCCCTGTGCTATGTGCTGCTTCCCACTAGCTATCTACCTTACGTTTGGAAATGTATGTATGTCCATGCCTCTCTCTTGCTTTGTCACGGTTTACCCTTCCCCCAGCGGACACTTTGTAAAGGACGGCCCTGGCCAAGGACGGCAGCTGCATCTCAATCTCCAGGCCATCCACATGTCCCCACCTCCAGGAGAATGCCTTTCCCCAGGGCAGTCCGGGAAGCACGCCCTTTCCAAATAAATGCACTTTGCTAACTAGGTCAGGCAGGAGTGCACACTACCCATCGTTTCTTGCTAGCTTAAAAAAGAGGCGTAAGAGTGAAATGAAATAATTCACACAAACTGCAGCCTGCAGAGTGAATGAAGAGGGACTACTTTCATGCTCAGAAGAATGTGGTTTCTGTTCAATGTCAAGCTGTTTCAGACGGGACACTCTGCTAGACGGGACAAACTCAACTGACAATGCAACCTCATTAAAAATTCTATAACTACAACCAAAGGGGAGAGGGAGATGGGAGGAGTTGGGAAACGGGGATTGACATATATACACTATTCATAGTATGTATAAAATAGATAACTAGTGAGAACCTACTGTATAGCACAGGGAACTCTACTCAGTGCTCTGTGGTGACCTGAATGGGAAGGAAATCCAAAAAAGAGGGGATATAGATATACATATAGCTGATTCAGTTTGCTGTACAGTAGAAACTAACACAACATTGTAAAACAGCTATACTCCAATAAAAATTAATTTAAAAATAAACAAATAAATAAGAACTATGTTAACAACAACAACAAAAAAAACCCCAACAACTCCATAACTACAACACTTTGGAAAAGACATTTCCAAAGTTGCTGCTTCACCCTGACCTGTGGTCAGAGGGGGGCACCCAGTGGGTGGCTCTGCAGGAGGCTGCCCAGGACAGGCTTCGGGCTTGGGATGGCAACCACACCCAAAGCATCCATGGGTGTCAGAAGTTTCTAGAAACATTTCAGCCACAGGGAGGGGATTACTCAGAGGCGAGGACATACATAACAAGGCTCTCCCAACTTGCAGACCAGAAACTCGAAGCTTCTGCTCCAGCTTGCCCAGCCCATCCCTGGCGCCCCGGCCCCCTACCCTGCGAGGTCCCTGGGGCATCTCTCTGCTCTCTCCAAAAACCAGGAGAGCCACGCTGGGTAACCCCCCTCCCTCCCTCCCGCTCATGCACGGAACCCACCGTCAGTGGATTACAAGCCCCTCAGTCTTCAGTGGGAAACAACTTACTGCCTTCCTGGAGGTGCCTGCTGCCAGGCTGCAAAGCCTCCCCCCACACCCCGACCCTGGCAGGAGCTGGCACCTGGCCAGCAGCACAGCCCATGGACCACGTCTTCCCAGGCCAAGGGGACCTTGCAACAGTTATTGCTCACTGGTGAGGGCGGAGCTGGGCCTGGCTTTCTGGAGGAGTCTAAAAAGCTCTGCCACGCTTCTTTCCTCGGACTCAGCAATCCTACAAGTTCAAAAGGATGCCAGCCCAGGAATCTTTACCTCCATGTCACTTTAACGAAAATAAAAATTTATAATCTAAATGTACACTTATCAGGAACTGGCTAAATAAATAATAATATTATAGCACGCTCTGCCATCAAGTTAATGCTTGTTGACAAACACGGATGAACACGATACATTGTTAAATACAAAGAGGAGACGATAAAACAGCACTTAAATGTAAGCTTATTCATGTAAAAAAATAGCCAGGAAAGCTCACGCCCAGAAGGGTGTGGGCATCACTGTTCCAAGCGCTCGCTGGAGCTCAGTCCCTGATCCCAACAGGGCAGCATTACCTGCCTTTGCAGGGGAGCTCTCTGGGGCCAAGTGCACCTGATCTTGGAGCCCAGGGCACCAGGCAAGCTGGCCATGATCGCCTGTCGGAGGTGGAGAGGGGCCAGGTGCAGGAGGTGCTCAGTTCTGGGCAGGGGACTTCTGGGGCATCTTTAAATATTTTCTTTGGACTTTTCTGTATCTTCTCATTTTTTTACATTAGGAAATGCATTTTTCAGTACTTTTCTTACAAAACAATCATGTCATTCCCAAACAACAGCAGCTTCTCCAGATTCTTTCAGTCTTTTTGCCCCTAGGCCACCCCACAGCGAAGGGGAAGGTGGCCCTGAGTCCCCCCAAGAGTGCAGTCCTGCCATCCTCACAGCCGCATTCGAGTACTTCCAGTCCTCAGCCAGACCAGAATCTGCACTTTCAAATTCCCAGCACGACTCTAGTTACCCATGTCTCCATGTCCCAGTCACACCACATTCCCCTCTGCATCTGTGCTGCCCTGCCCCATCAAGTCTGACCCGTCCATTTACCCACCAAGAGAGACATAAATTAGTCTGGGTGCTGGGCCCAGCTGCCTGGGTTTGAGCTCTGGGTCCCCTTACCAGCTATGTGACCCAGGCCAGCTATTTAACCCCTCAGCCCCTCGGATTCTGAGCTGTAAGACAGAGCTGGCCTCAAAAAGTACGTGGGTTATTATGACACCACTTGGCACGATAGACGGTAACCACTAATGTCAGAGATGATATTAAAATCTACCACGGAATGGCCTGGGCTAAGCCATTTAACAAGATCATCACACTGTAGCTGCCAAATCCTGCTAAGGGCAGTAGCCATAAAAAACCAATTCTGCCGGGACTTCCCTGGTTGCACAGTGGATAAGACTCCACCTGCTAATGCAGGGGACACGGGTTCGATCCCTGATCCAGAAAGATCCCACATGCCTCAGAGCAACTAAGCCTGTACGCCACAACTACTGAAGCCCGTGCACCTAGAGCCCGTGCTCCGCAACAAGAGAAGCCACTGCAATGATAAGCCCGCGGACTGCAACAAAGAGTAGTAGCCCCCGCTCGCCGCAACTGGAGAAAGCCCACAAACAGCAATGCAGACCCAATGCAGCCAAAAATAAATAAATTAATTAATTAAACACACACACACACACACACACACACACACACCAACTCTGCCAAGTTTCACGTTTTGCTCTTTCAACAACTTTTCCCCAAAGAAACTGATCAGAGAGGGAAGGAGCTTTGTCCTTGGCGTCTGAGGAAATCCACCTCTTCTGCACACCTCCAAGCAGCACTGATCTCAGCCTGTGACTCTCATGTCCTGTCCTAAAAGATGTCACCCTGCAGGGTGGCACCTGCTTACCGGAGGACACCTTGGGACAGGTGTTGCTGACGAGAGCAGCCGCCTCATGCAGTGACCTAACATTCATACTCCACAGCAGAAAGAGTAAGAAGACCCATGGACAGGAGGAGGGCACTTGGATTGCCCAGAGCCAACCTGTGAAAGACAAGGCCAGGAGAGGCATCCCCTGGCCTTGCCGGCGCACCAGAATGAGGCTCACACGGGGACAGCGGGAGCAGTGCCCACAGCTCCAGGCGCCTCAAACACATGCACTGGCTCTCATGATTTGTTGGGAAAGAGACTTTGCCTCGGTAGGGTCTGGGAAAAGTTTCTGATACAGTCTTTACCTGAAAGGGGATGATATCAACAGTACCTCTGGCGGAAAGTGTAACCATTTCAAAAAGGTTGTTCCTGCATTAAACCCACCTCCCCCCCACACACAGCTGAGAGCACAGCCAAATCCCACCCCAGAGAGGGCACTCCCACCAAAACCCAAGTTCACAGAGTCCAGGGGTACGGCATCCTGCACACCCAACCCAGAAAGAACGGGTAGGGTAGGGAGAGGGGGTGCTGGCGTAATACTCAGACCTTCTAACTTTCAGGAAATTACACAGAACAAGCCAAAAACAGCCATAAAGGAAATGAATCCACTGGCCTGGCTGACACAAAGCTAATCTAGAGCCACACAGATGCTTCTCGAAACCAGTAGCCCCATTGAGGGGCTAAGACACTAAATCCCACAGAAACATATAAGCTGGAAAAGATGCACCCCAGGTCCCAAGCCACAGCAGAAGAAGGGGCTTGAATCTAAAGTCCAACTGGGGTAGTCTGTTGAATTAAAAGGTCACACAGGGCTTCCCTGGTGGCGCAGTGGTTGAGAGTCCGCCTGCCGAGGCAGGGGACACGGGTTCGT
>NW_006769482.1:1536090-1561509 GCF_000442215.2 Lipotes vexillifer
AAAAAAAAAAAAAAAAAAAAAGGTCGCATAAGCTAAACTGTGTCACTGGAGAGGACACAAAGAAGGTCTGTGACAGGGCATAATCCAACCAGAGGCAGGGCCGGGACTGGGAACACAGGGGCACCAAGGCACCCAGAGCCAGGCTGCTGGGCCCTGCACCTGAAACCAGCAGCAGCCCGGACAGCACCGAGGAGGGGGTTGGCCGCGGGGCCCTGCTCGCTTCTCCTGCTGGGCACCTGGGAAGGCACTTCTCCTGCCCCATTCACACTGTCCTCTGTCCTCTCCGTACTGCATGCCTGGGGCTCATGGCTGCTCACCTGGCCCTGAATGCATGAGTGCCTCATGCACAGTGCACGCTCGGTCAGGTCCCTGGGCAGGAAGAGACACTGGACCAGGGATGACTGATCCTGCCCCCGAGCAGAGGGCTCCTTCTCAGTGCAGCTGAGGTCAGGGCAGAGCCCCAGCACACTTCCTGCTCCCACCGTCCAAGTCCCCTGAGACACACCACCTCCTCCTTCCCTCCTGTTGTTAAATCCTACTGCCCTTTGCAAGCCAGCAGGACTTCCAGCCGCTTCTGAGCTGCTCTAAACCCCTGCAGCACCTGCAGTCTAGAAGGTGATGCAAAGCTCCATGCCAGGCCAGCAGTAGCAGAAGCAGAGCCCACGGGCACATTCACGGCCCCCCAACAGCATTCCAAGTTTGCACAAGCTATGTCTGCTTAAGCCCTCTAGGTACTTCTTACCTAAAGTTTGAATACCACTGGTCTACATGATGCAATTTCACACTAGATTTTACATTTTCTTTGCTGGTCAGTAATGGTTTCACTTATCTTGTCTCCATAATTGATTGTGAAGCTCCTCTTAGCACAAAACCACATCTTAACGGACCTACATTGGTTTCCTATGGCTGCTGTAAAATAATACCACAAACTTGGTAACTTAAAACAGCATAAATTTATTATTCCAACTGTTCTGGAGGTCAGAAGTCTGACATGGGACTTGCTGGGCTCTAATTCAAGAGCTGGCTGCATTCCTTCTGGAGGTTCTGTGAAGAATCCTTACCTTGCCTTTTTCAGCTTCCAAAGGCCTCCTGCATTCCTTGGCTGGTGGCCCATTCCTCTACCTTAAAGCTAGTAAAGAGCACAGGCCAAAGAGCCCACTTGAGCATAAGGATTATTTTGAGCTGAAGGCAACTGAGAACAGCAGATACAAGAAAAGCTCCCTGCCCTCCCCCATTTGCCTAAAAGCAGGACATAAATTCTCTCTATAAAAGTGCACCGGAGATGACACTGAGATGAGTCTGCATAATTAACCTTACTCAACATCCTTTATCTACCATATGCTTCCTAGTCACCTTCCCACAATTTACTATCCCTAGGGACCCAACCCCCCCTTGCCTTCGTCTTGTCACTTCAAAGTTTATTGCCCTTTGTTAAAGTGATATATAAGCCCCAAGTCTAACTGCTTCTTTGGGTTTTTACTTCTTTTGTGTGAAGTCCCTGTGCATATAACAATATTAAATTTTGTATGCCTTTTGCCCCTTTAATCTGCTGTCAGTTTAATTCACAGGCCCCAATCACAGAACCTAAGAGCAGAGGAAAAGTTTTTCCTCCCCTATGCCAGCAGCACAGCATCTTCTCTCTTTTCTGCCCTTCTGACTCTCTTATTACAATCCTGTGATTACACTGAGGGCCTACCCAGATAAACCAGAATAATCTCCCTATCTCAAGATCCTTAACATAAATCACATCTGCAAAGTCCCTTTACCATGTAAGGCCACACAGTCACTCCAGGGACTAGAATGTGGAAGTGTTTAGGGACCTGCAGACCCCCTAGCAGAGCCCTACTGCCATTCAGTAATGTGGCCCTACAAGGGCACAACTCCTAATTTTTCTCCTAGAAAAAAATAAGGTTTTTAGGTGGTCTCCCAATTTCTTGATACTGAAAAGTAATTAAGATTTACTTTTTTAATACTGGGAAGTCCAAACAAGACCCATCTGCCTTTGAGGGCTGAGTTAGCCAGCTGTCCTGAGAGCTAAGAGTCCACGTAGGTGCCGTGTTGGATGGGGGCTGCTGAGAGGGGAGAATGCCACTCCTGCACACCCTCCATGAGGTCAGACAGCATTGGAGATGTCAACACAGAAATCCAGGCTAGGAAAAGTCAGGATGAGGGCAATCGTAAAGTAGCATGTATTTTAAGAATGCTGGTTGAATAAAAATGCAAATGACTGTTAATAGGAACTAGAAAATAAGAAGGAAACCACACATTCCAAGGTAATCTTGACTTGATGAGTCATTCAGATGCAAATTTTATCCCAATTTTGGAAGGATTACAAACACCCCCATTCACAGCCCTATTCCTATGTTAATTCTAATCTCAGAACTCTCCCTCCACAGTTCCCAGCCTGGGCACTTTCCCGCCACTGTCTCTTTTTATGAGGCCCTTAAGCACAGGCAGCTTTTTCAAGCTGGCACAGCGGAGTTTCTGGTGTGTCTCTGGCCACCCCGCCCCGTTCCGGACCCCCAGGGACAGAGCCCTCCCCAGTTCTCGGACTTTCACACACTTGAGTCCTACTGGACTCAAGGCCTGTGGCCTTCATCGGCTTCTTACCAAGCACATATGAAAGGGAGAAACCAAGAGACCTAAGCAATCCAAACAATAAAGGGAGGTGACAAACGACTCCCTGCCCCATATCCACATCTGCTGTGACATGTCCACAGGGACCTGAATCAGCTGCCCAGGAAAAGGACCCAGGAGCCTCCCCTGGCCAGCAGAGCACCTGCCCTGCATCACAGCCTCAGCCCTGGATGCCTGCTGACCTACTGGATGGACAGATGGACTTCTCTCAGACAAACTCCTCCAGTCCTCTAGAAGAGTGACTGGTCATTCAGGCCCTGGTCACTCGGGTCGGGTGATAGAAGGACACCTGCCTGCTTACTCAGCCTGCTCCCATTCAACTGAGCCATGAGAGGTGGGAAAACAAAGCCCCATCGGCACGAATAGTAAGAAGATGCTGGGATGCACTAAGTACTCAGCCTTACTGTACACATCTCCTCGTCAATGAAATGGGGATGACTGGAACGCATCCCAATTATTGAGAGGATTAAACAAGGTGCCACATGTCAGGCACTCAGAACTAAAAAACCAAACTCTGATTTTTATACATTCTTCTACCCGGTAGTTTATAGATCCTTCTGGATTCTTCTAGTAGGAAATAACAAGTCATACCATCTGGAAAAAAGAAAGGAAGAAAAGAAAATGCTGAGCCTCTTGGCAGCAAACCCTAAAGAGCCAAGCCCCTGCCGCCAGGCCCAGCGGCCTCCCCTCTCCCGGGGCCACACTTGCCGCCGGCTCCCTGACCCCACCCTGGCCATGGGCAGGACGGCGCTCAGGATGCAGTCTGGCCCGGCCGCCCCATCCTCACCGGGAGCTCTGCTGCCCAGGGCGTCTGTCCTGACACCTGGGTCTCCAGGGTGCAGCCCGGGTAGGGCCACAGGGATGGGCCACGGGCAGCTGGGCCCACTGGGGCCACCACGACAAGGCGCCGTTCAGCAGCGGGACAAGGCCCCGCAGTGAGCCTCCCTCGGGCCATGGAACACGCTTGCCCCATTCTTGTCCCTTTCAATGGCCGGCTGTGCTCCATCAATGTGGGCCCGATTGTTCTCCTGTGTGGGCTCATTCAGGGGGGCGGGCAGGGCCAGCCTAGGCCGAGGGAGGAGGAGGCAGGAGCTCCTGTCCCCAAGGAGAAAGGCCCTTAGAGCCCTGCAGGGAGGGGGGAGGGGTCCTGCCGAGGGTGGGCCCCTCGGTGCCCAGGGATCACACAGGCCTGGCCACACAGTCACCAAGGGCCTCTGGGCTCTGGGGCGAGGATGGGAAGCTGCCCATCTTCCTGGCTCCCCTGCAGGTCCCCGGGCAAGCCCCTCAGCCCCTCCGAGAGTCAGTGTCCAGCCTTGAAAACAGGGAGAGTCGTGGCATCTGGTCATGTGGTGGCTACAAGGTGGCAGCGAGGGTGAATGGGGACGCGGTGTGTGCAGAGTACCTCTGCACCACTGGCCAGAAACCAACGCGGGAAGAAGTGTGCTGGTAAAGGAGCGCCTCTTCTGTCTCCTGACCACTGCCCATCGGCACATCCTCCCATGAGCGGGCCTGGGACCGCCACACCGTCTGTGGGGTTGGCTGGGTGGGGGCACACAAGCCCCAGTGCGGCACTGGCCGTCCCCCGCGGGGGCTGGAAGGGGGCACAGAGTGGGGGTGGGGGTGCCCACACATGGTCGTGAACAAACACGAGGAGATGGGCAGACACCGCAGGCTCAGCCTCCCACACACGGCTTCCAACCGGCACCCAGCACCACACCAACCTCCCCCTTCCCCAAAATGCAGCACCTGCACCTCTGCTGCTGCCATGAGCAACTCTGGGCTCCATGAGGGGAGGACACGGGCCTGGGACACAGCGGTATCTGGTGACAGCAGGTGCCGACCCACACGTGCTGCCTGCAACGGGCACAGACTCCGGTGTCTACCTCTGGTTATGCGGCCACCAGGACAGAGGACTGGCTGACAAGTCCTGGACTGAAGGAAGCTGGGCCGGGATGTGGGCAGACACAGATGACTGCCACACACACTGGGTGTCTGAGCCTCAGTCATAAGCTGGATTGGGACTGGCCGCACCCACCTGATGGACGGAGCTACACTGTATGAGAGATCCACGCCCTGCCCCACAGGACAGTAACTTGTTCTGTCCCAGACCTCAACTCTAAAATCCCTTAACAGCAACCAGGTCCATCCCACCTGCTGAAACAAACAGCGCCCAGGCAGCTGCCAGCACGATGGCCTCTGCCCTTTCTAACTGGACGGTTCCTAATGAGCCACAGAGGCAGTGGGAGGGGGTCAGTCTGCGCTAGATGCAGTAAGACTGTGACAAGGGGCGGTGATGTGGACTCTGCAGGGAGCAGCTCCACCTGATCCCAGGCACCTCTCCCGTGACCTCTCACACCTTCCGCTCCCTCAGAGCCTTTGGTGACAATGCCCTGAGCTGCAGGCTTGGAGACAAGATGCAGGAGAAGCAGGAGGGCCACAGCTGGGGTGGGCTCTGGGAACGCCACGCCCTGGGATGGCTTGGGGACGACTTCCAGAGCCTGCCAGGGCCTTGTGATGGTTCCCATCAGAAGTCCAAGAAGACATGCTCCGTGACTTGGCCGATGGAGCCAGGTGACTGTGACCCTCAGATAGTGATAGAGCTGGGCTCGTGAAATTCAGGAAAATATTAATCTATCCCATCATGAGTTAAAAGCTGCTCCAGTCATACCAGCTTTATGAAAACACTTTATTCTGTTCATGAGAAACACGAACATTTCTGGCTTTAAAGATATTTTGAGGCAATGGACTGAAATATTCTTTATACTCATTGACTAGAATTATATATAACTTATGCATTGTAGTCTGCAACATGCTTTACAATTTTAGAATATTTTCATAGACTTATAACAGATAGAGCTATCTGTTTTAAAGAACAGAGTTTCTTTGAATCCTTTAAGGTCTGCTTGCTGCGAGTCAGAACCACTCTGGTCTGTAAATTGCCTACTTAGATGAGTAGCTCTGAAGGCAATTTTCTTAAAGCAGCAGTAACATTAAAAGAAACACTTGGGGGGGCTTCCCTGGTGGCGCAGTGGTTGAGAGTCCGCCTGCCGATGCAGGAGACACGGGTTCGTGCCCCGGGCCGGAAAGATCCCACGTGCCGCGGAGCGGCTGGGCCCGTGAGCCATGGCTGCTGAGCCTTCGCTCCGCAATGGGAGAGGCCATAACACTGAGAGGCCCGGGTACCACAAAAAAAAAAAAAAAGAAACACTTGGGGGCTTCCCTGGTGGCGCAGTGGTTAAGAATCCGCCTGCCAGTGCAGGAGACATGGGTTCGATCCCTGGTCCGGGAAGATCCCACATGCCACAGAGCAACTAAGCCTGAGTGCCACAACTACTGAGCCTGCGCTCTAGAGCCCATGTGCCGCAACTACTGAAGTCTGTGTGTCCTAGAGCCTGCGCTCGGTAACAAGAGAAGCCACCGCAATGAGAAGGCTGCACACCACAACGAAGAGTAGCCCCCGCTCCCCGCAACTAGAGAAAGCCCGCATGCAGCAATGAAGACCCAACACAGCCAAAAATAAATTAATTAAAAAAAAATTTTTTTAAATAAAATCTGTATCTTAAAAAAAAGCAAACACTTGAGGAAACACTTTTCTTCTGTGATTAAAGAGTTCACAAAAAAATTAAGGTACCAAACAAGAGGCTAAGGGTTTCAAACAGCAGCCTTTGCCTTCCGCAAACAGCGAGATGCAAAATTTAATTCCGCTTCCACTGAAAAGGTGCTCCTCTGATCAGCACTAGCTCAGCAGACCAATCTCAAGATCTCTGCAGCCCATCGCAGACCTCAGGCCCCAGAGTGTATCAATGGGTCGATTCAATTTATGGTAAACAGCAAGAGAAGTGTCTATTTTTATAAACCTATTTACGGGTACTTGCACCTTTACAAAAAGTTAGCAAAGAACCAAATGCACAAATTTAGGTCAAAAGAAAACCAGCTGACCCATGTTCAAGCTCACCACATCTTAGTATCAATTTTAAGCATGAATACAACCTTATTTGGCTCAAGAATGCTCCGTATAATAATTCTGCAGTCAGTGCATGGCCTTGGTTACAGCTGCCAAGAGCCAGCTAGGGTGAGCAAAAGCGCCAGGGACAAACCAGCCTGCCTTCAGTCTCACCAAGAACAGTCCAGCCAGACTGTGGAGGCCCAGTGGTTCATCACCTGCCCTCTGACCTGATCCTCCCTGTGTGGACCACCCAGGACATGGAGCTTCTCTGCTATAGCCCCTCACCTGTACACACCCTACACACTGCTGTCCCCAGCCACGCTAACCCCTTTGGCCCTGTCCTCTGCTCGGGTACCTTCCACATATCAGCCACTCAGGGCATCCTCCACACCCTTCAAATGTGGCCCAATACCCTCTGGGTAACATGTCCCTGATTTTCCAGAAAAAAAGGAGGCCACGATGGACAGACCATCATGGGGGCTCTCAGGGGGTCTGCCTGGTGGACATGCCATCTTGGGTACTCTCAGGAGGGTCTGTGCAATGGACAGGCCACCCTGGGGACTTTCGAGCGTATGAGTGGTGGATGAGCCATCATCCAGTTGGGGGAAACATGAGTTTCCAGGCAGACAACCCAAAGGTGCTGAGGTGAGAGTCCAGCATATCAGGGCCAAAGCCAGAAGAGAGATGTGGCCAGAATGCTGATACCGTAAGGGTGACCCTGGGCTCTGGCCACAGTGCCTGGGGCCAGGCTGTGTCAGGATGCCCCCACCACGAGAAGGGGGCAAAGGGAGCCCAGAGGCAGGAAGAATGAAAGGGCACAAATCACCTCCCGCCCAGAACTAGGGCTTCCTTCTCAGGGCTGTAGGGTCCCAAACGCCTGGCCCCCTCAGCCCACCTGCCATCGAGGCTGCTTCCTGCGGGCATAACTCCTGGGTCGCTCTCACCATTTCCACCTCCACACCAGGCCAGTGCTTTCTGTTTCCAGCTTTCCTACCTGGACCGGCACTAAAATCCCATTAAACTGTGGCCTCTGATAAGCCACGCAGCAACAGGCTCCACCACTGGGACAAAGGGCTGGGGGCTGGCAGTAGGGTGACCTCCTCATGCAGGGGGTTATCACCCAGCAGGGCAGGGAGGAGGCAGACGTGGGGGGACGACAGCGCCTCCCACGGCACACGCCCCACAGCTGGGTTTAAACGTCTCTCCTCCCCACTGGACACGCAGCTCGATGTGCACATGCCCGAATCGTGCAGGTATGGACTTGCTGTCTGTCACAGGCGAGGCTGGCGAGCTCGCATGTTACTAATGCCCCCTCCCCGGCCAGGCCACCAGGAGTGCGTCACACGTCCTTCCCACCCCTGCCGGCCACAGCCTCTGGGCCCCAACTAGGTTTACTTCCCCTATGTGGCCTGGGTCATGGTCAGTGCCACAGCAGTGGGATGGGCTCTGTGGGACAGAGGCCAAGGAGCTGCCCGGCACCCACCCACTGCCCCACAGGCGCAGGAGTGGCTTCATGTTCTCAAGCTCCCCAGTGTCTATAAAATGTAAACAGCTCTGAAAGGAGCACTGAACTTCTTACTTGGTCGCAGCAGCACAGGAGGAATTATAAGGAAGCCAAGTGCCTGCAGAATCTCAGGAGCGGGGTGCTTGCAGCAAGGAGAGGCAAGTGCCAGCACGATCTGAAACATCAGAAGAAACTGCCCGGCCAGGGCCACCTCCTCTGCTGGCTGGAAATACGGAGTCCGAGGTGAAATTTGGAAAGACAGATGAGTCTCACTTCTGCAGGCACCCAACAGCTGGCAAAGAATCAGCACCACACACCCCGCCCCCCCCCGCCTCAAGCTCTTGTGTCAAAACCCACTTGTGGGGGGTTAAGATCCATGCAGGCCTGGAGGGGTCAGCACTAGACACTGCCCGGCATGGCCAGGGTCCTTGGTCCGCCCTCCTCACCCCTTCCCAGTAAGGAAGCAGACAGACCACCAGGCACAGACCCTGGATCAGCCCTGGGACCTGGTTCAAGTGCACCAGGCAAACACCCACCCCTCAGTGTGCCAGGACTGTCTGCAAACCCTGCCACAAGCAGCCAAGCCCGAGTCTAGAGGACCCGAGTCGCCCAGGAGGAGCACGCCTAACAGCGGGCAGACACCACCCCTGCAGCAGTGCCAACTGCCCCCCACCCTCCTCCCTCCTTCCCACGGGGCCTGTCCTCCACCCACAGGAAGGCACCTGGTTCACCTTCCACTGACTGCACAGCAGGTGTGCACAGTCCAGTTGTTCCTGCAGAGCCTCCAGCCACCCAGGTGTCTGGGGGACAAATGAGCCCGCCCGCACAGTGTATCCTGCACCCTACCCACCCGTGGCTGCCACCCGAGAAGCAGGCTGGGCCACCAGCAGCTGCCAAAGGAGAACCTTCGCAAGGCAGAGTGACAGGACAACCCTAGGCCTGCAGCACCTACACCCTCCCCCCGCCCCACCCCACCCCGTCTTCTGCTGAGCCCAGCTTCCTTCTGTGAGTCTGTTGTCATCCTGTGTGGGGTGAGGTGTATGCAGCTCAAGGCACACCTCCACCTGCAGTGTGGGCGGGGCTAGGGCCACAAGAGGGTCAGCACAGGCCCTGACCACACCAGGCTCCCAGTGTGGGTGCAGCCAGGCCAGCTTGGGCAGCACAGTGGGAGCTTGGGCACAGAGGGTGTTCGGGGGACACAGAGGACACGTGGGAAAACAGAGCAGTGCTGCTTTGAGGGCTCGAGTCAGTGCCCAGGTGTGAGCTCCTAAGGGCAGCCGTCAGACATGGGGTACCTGGGAACAGCCAAATTCACACACGCCAAGGGCACATGCACCCCGCCACGTACACACACGCCCCACCAAGTGCAGAGTACTAGCACCCACACCCAGAGAAAAGCCACACCATGGCAATTCCCCGACACAATGGTGGAGCCAGTGCAATGTATTATATCTTTTCACTCCCCCCATGATAAACTTGTTCTCTGTTTAGTGCCTTTTCCCTTGGACACTACCATTTCACTTGTTTAATGATCTTTTTAAAATTCTGCACGCGCAGAGGGGTAATTTTATGCAATGCGATGGCCGTTGTATCCTTTTCCACCTGGCCCTCCCTCCAGCCTCCACCATACCTTTGTGCCCACTGCCCCTGGCAGCACAGCCACCGTGTGTCCACCCAAATCTTCCTCTGCCCAGGAGCCATGAGACACATGTAAATGTGGACACGCAGTCATGAGTGCATATATAAGAACAGTCCTGTAACATCTCATTGTGAACACAGAGCTCAGCAAGGGGGTGGGGTTCCTTCATCTGCTATCGAAACACACTGTACATACAGCCGCTACCAATGTAAAGTTGGAAAATGGAAGACAAACAGGCCAGTGGTATGGAATAGAGAATCCCTGAAGGTAACCAGTTTACATGAGACCATACTATACCACAGAGCTGAAGTTCAGTTCATTGATCAAAGGATGGATTACTGAATAATTAGTGCTGGTACACTGAAAGGAAATAAAACCGGACTCCCCTCCCTCAAGCATCTTACTCCATATTATGCAAAAGCATTTTAGACACACTCAAGAGCAGAATTTGTACCCAAAACAATAAAACACCTGCCAGGAAATCAAGAGACAGCCTGTGGAATCTTCCTAACAAACATGGGTACCTAGAAGTCATAAAAGGAAAGAAAGACATATTCGACAATAAAATGATTTAATCTTGATGGCAAATGAGACGTTAATAAAAGTAATTAGCAAACAACAGAACTGGGAATAAATGTTTTTAAGGCAGAAAATCAACAACAATTTGTAACAAATAAACACACCCTACAAATGGATAAGGGAGGGGGAAACACCCTGAGAGAAACACGGGCAAAGAACACAAACAGGCATTTCACAGACGGAGGAATCTTTTGAGCAAAGACCCTAAACTCACCAGATTCAAAGAGACACATGTCAAGGAATAAAGTTGCAGCTCTGCCCCTCTCAGACTGACAAAGTCGAAAAGACTGCTCATGTCCACCGCTGAGACAGCATGCGGGATCAGGGTACACACTCATCCATGCAGGGAAGAGACGGGCTGCTAGATCTTTTTGAAAAGTTATCTGGCATGATCTATGAAACAAAGAGACACACACCCTGCCCCAGCAGTGCCACTCCCTGAAATCCATGCCTGAATAACAGCCCCATGCGTGTGGCTGGGGTATTTACGGTAGCACAGTTTACACTGGCTGTGTTCTTTTCCTGTGGCAGCTCTAACAAATGACCATAAACTGGGTGGCTTAGAACAACAGAAATCTATTCTCTCACAGTTCTGGAGGCCAGAAGTCTGCAATCAGTTTCACTGGGCTGAAATCATGGTGTCAGCAGGAGACTCTCCCTCTGGAGACTCTGAGGGAGAATCCTTCCTTGCCTCGCCCAGCTTTTGGTGGCTTGTGGCATTCCTTCCTTTGTGGCCACTGTATTCATCAGAGTCCCCAGAGAAACAGAATCAATAGGATGTGTATATAGAGAGAAAGAGATTTATTATAATGAATCTGATCACAAGACCATGGAGGCTGGAGAGCCCTGAGATCTACAGTCAGCAAGCTGGACCCAGGAGAGCCGAGGGGACAAGTTCCATCTCTGGTCCATATCTGAAGACAGGAGAAGACCAATGTCCCAGCTCAAAGAGAGCCTGGCAGAGAGAGGGAATTCTCTCTTACTCTGCCTTTCTCCTCTATTCAGGCCCTCAATTGATTGGATGAGGCCCTCCCACATGGGGGAGGAAAATCTGCTTCAGTCTGTCTACAGATCCAAATGCTAATCCCACCCAGACACGCCCAGGATCAGGTTTGACTACGTATCTAGGCACCCATGGCACAGTCAAGCTGACACACAGAATCAGCCATCACACCCACATCACTTTTTTTTTTTTTTACATCTTTATTGGAGTATAATTGCTTTACAATGATGTGTTAGTTTCTGCTTTATAACAAAGTGAATCAGTTCCCACATCACTCTTACTCTCTGCTTCCATCTTCTCATCACCTTCTCCCCCTGTCTTTCACATCTCCCCTGCCTCCCTCTCATAAGGACACGTGTGATGGCATTTAGGGCCCATCAGATAACCCAGGATCACCTCCTCATGCAAGATTCTTAACTGAATCACATCTGCAAAGATCCCATCACTAGAAAAGGTAACACACAGAAGTTCCAGGGATTAGAATCTGACTAACAAAGTGATCAGTTCCCACATCACTCTTACTCTCTGCTTCCATCTTCTCATCACCTTCTCCCCCTGTCTTTCACATCTCCCCTGCCTCCCTCTCATAAGGACACGTGTGATGGCATTTAGGGCCCATCAGATAACCCAGGATCACCTCCTCATGCAAGATTCTTAACTGAATCACATCTGCAAAGATCCCATCACTAGAAAAGGTAACACACAGAAGTTCCAGGGATTAGAATCTGACTTCTTTGGGGGCCATTCTTCAGCCTACTACAGAGAACCAAAAAAAGCAATCTTGGTGCCTGAGTGAGTGGCTCCAGGTGGGGCCTGGTCCAAGTTCATAACGAACACTGACCAGTCGGTAATTAACCCACCGCCCCCGCACCCTCAAAGATGGCCAAGAAGACAAAGACACACGATCTTGTCTCCATAATGAACACAGCTGGGCCTCTCTCAGATTCTAGTGAGGACACTTTGCTACCCATGGCATTTTCCTGCAAAAATGAGTGCCCCCTTTGACTCAAAGGCATGGGCCATCCAAGACCCTGGAGAGCTATGTCTTTCCAACGAGGCAGCAAAACAAGGCAATGAATGCATGAAGAGTATCCGTACAGGGCTTACATAGAAGGATGGAGGCACCCCCTTTCCAAACCCACCTTCTGCTCACCAAACCAAGCTGGGCAGAATCCTCAAAGCCAGCCATGCCAGGGATGGGGGAGGGGCTCTGCCTCACCCACATTCCTGCCGCTCTCTCCCCACCTCCAGACAGCTTAAGGCCCCACCACTCACACCCTCTTCCTTCCTGTACAGCCACCTGTCCGAGTATCCCATCAAGGGCTATCTCACCCCAGGGGCCCATCCTCGTGTCCCCACAGGCCAGCCTCACTGATGGACGCATGCTTGAGGGACATCTCCAGGCAAGGCTACCTGCTCTCTGGGAGAACTTGCTGCTGAGCTCCAGCTGGGAACTACCCCTCGGGGCCACTCCTTGGAGATCTCCCCAACTCCAGGCTAGGCTCCTAGGGCCTCCTCCCCTCCAAACTTCATGTGTCCCCAAGCCACACTCCCTGTCTCCCAAGGTTGGGATGCCTCCTAGACAGACAGCCAGGGTGGAGCTGGCCTGTAAGTGGACCCTCCATCCTTCCAGTTGCTCAGCCAAAACCTCGGTGCATCCTCGGCCCCCACCCCATCCCCGATCCAACCTGGCAGCAAGTCCTCTCAGTTCCACCTCCAAATAAATGCCCAGTCGGGCCATCCTCTCACCCCTACTGCTATACTCTGGCCCAAGCCACCACGTTTCTCCCTGGATCACCTCACAGCCTCCTAACAGGGTGCCCTGTTCTACCTTCCAGGGTCCATTCTTCCTAGAGGCCTGTGGTCCTGTCCAAACCCTTGGCTCCCAGGGCTCCCATCTCAGCGTCCCTGAGCACAGATAAACTCACTATCTACCTACCTCTTCTCCTCTCACCTGTCCCTCCTGCACACTCCTGCCTCAGGACCTTTGCACCTGCTGTCCCCTTTGCTTGGAACACTCCTCCCCAAACCCAGGCCCAGCTCCTGTCTTTTCTCAACAAACTGCCCCTTCTCTGCTTGACTTCTCTTCTTTGCACCCACCACCATCTCACCCCCCCCATATCTGACTTACTGATCCCCTTTGTGGTCCGTCCTCCCCAACACGAGAAAGCTCTCTCCACTGTGGAAAGCCCGGTGCCTAGAGCATGTGGGGCACAGATCAGGAGTTCAGTATGCTGTTCGAGTGATGGGCCCCCAGAGGGACCTGTCCCTCCCCGGCTATCAGGGAGAACTAGAGCTCCACACCCTGGGCTAGCCATGCCCTCCCGCCATGGGAGCGGGTCCGCCCTGGGGGCCACAGCTTGCCCGCACTCCAAGTGTGCACGAATACCACAGGGCAGGGAAGATGTGGAACCCGGAAGCCTGTGCATGCCATGAAAACGTGTCAGACGCACCAGAAAGGAGTTTACTGAAAGGCTGTTTCACTGGCTTCACCCATGCACATGACAGCATCACCACATGCTCACTCTTTTCAGAGAAAAACAGGCTTTTGTGGGATATAAATAGCCCAGCCAGATGTGGGAAAGCCTATGGGTCTCTCCCAGGACTCGGGCCACGTGCCCTGCAGCTACTCAAACAGCAGCCCACATTCACCAGCTTGTCAGCGGGGCTCCCAGGGGCGGAAGAGGGTTAAACTGTGGTCCCTCCTCCCACCAGATCAGTGGCAGGAGTTCATCAAAGCCATCGCTGACACACAGGCTTGGCACGCCAACCAGCACGCACAGGCCACAGCTGTAAGTGGAAGATCAGGCCAGATGCACTGCACGTTTCTTCATCCACAGAAATCAGGGAGACGAAAGCCCAGACAAGGGGGAGCCAGAAAACAGGGAGCCCAGAAAACAGGGAGTCCGGATAAGGCACAGCCTGAACGACAGGGAGCTGGGATAGCCTTTCAGGGGAGCAGCGTGCTCACCAAAGCCAAGTGCTTGGTTCCCCATGCAAGAGAAACACCATCTGAGCACAGAACCCATTTCTTGGATGAGGCCCAGCAGGCTATGTGTAATTGTCTGCAGAAATGCAAAAACAATAGCACTTAGAGCTGGCTTCAAGGTATTCTCAAAGCCTGATATACCTACCTGTTCCTAATCTATGCCTCCCAGCCTATGGGCTGGGGCTTGACAGAAGGGGGAACTCAAACACAGAGGGTATCAGAGAACAGCCGAGATCTGTGCCCCCCACAGAAACACCAGACGGGCTACACACGTGACCACGTGCATGATTTCAGGTGTGCCTACAAGTCACACTGAGAGTAAAAACAAATAGGTGAAGTTAGTTTTAATATATTTTATTTGGCCCAATACACATTGAAAGCCCAATTGCTTCAACACATAATTAATAGGGTCGTGGACAGGATATCTTACCGTTGCTTCTGAGTCTAGGTCTCCACAGCCACAGCGCTGCTCGGCTCTGACCGGCCACACGTGGAGCGCTTCTCACCCCGTGTGGTGTCAGCCACAGCACTGGACAGCACGGGCCCAGGTGTGGCTGGAGGTGTGGAAGCTTCCCGTCACTATGAATGGACCTGACAAGATCAGAGTTGGGGACAGCTATGGAGGGAGGTCCTAGACGCAGCCCTCTGTCCACCCTGGTCCTGGTTCCTTGGAGCCCCGTCCTTAGCAGGATGGACAGAGCACCAGCACCCACGGGTGCTCTCTCACTAGACACTGACCAGGGCAGCCCCTGAGCTGGGCAGTGCTCAAACCCTCCATCCTGTTACAGCAGCTTTTGGACACACTGCTTTATACATACAAGCCTTCTTGTCAGTGACCTGTTGCTCCTGTAATATAATCTGTTCCGTACGCCTTGAGAGGACACATTTGGGCTAATACCATGCACAGATCAGCGTTAGGATAAAGTTCCTTGTATATAATTTTTACATTAAAGAGTCATGAACTTTCAGTTCCTCAGGCCAGTTGCAGAGACTAAAAGCTCAGACCACTCACCATTAGTTAGAGCAGCACCCACAGGACCCTGGATGCCCTTGAGGGGTGGTCCTGGGAGCTTGTCCAAGTGACAGCCTCACAGGGCTGTAGCCAGAGGACCAGAGAGACCCTCTCTGGCCTTCTGACACATGCAGAAGTAATTAACTCCCATTTCAGAGTCACTTAATTACATCTACAGTCGTCCTGCTCTCAGCTCTGCAAGACGCTAAATGCCTTTTGCTAAAAATAAAGCACATCTCTGATGCGCAGGTGCTCTATCTCATGCCCATGGAGCCCCCTGCCTCTAGGGGCCACCCTGGTACCCAGGCAGCACGCACAGCGCACTCTTGATAAGAATAAAACTGTGGGATTAACGACCAGGCAGCACCAAAACAAAAACACTCAGAGTAATTCACTACCTGCACTCAAGTTCTCATCATAAGCAGGACCACCAGGCTTTAAGAGTTTGAGTCAAAAGGGAAAAAGTGACAGATGAGACATAAAACTGTACTCCGCAGACATCCACAGGAATCCTATCCTGGGAGGCCGCAGAGCCCCTCACGGACCCTCCTGTTCCATGCTTCGGGGAAGCCCACAGGCAGGTGACATTCCCAAGGTAGGCGCCCCAGCACCGCCAACAGACCCACGCCTTGAAGCCAGGCCTCCAAGACCACCTGGTCCCCGTTCTCATGGGAGGACACACAATCCCAGGGGTCAGCTCCTCGCAGAGGCTGACCTTGGATCACCGCACGTCCCCAGGACTCTCGTCACAGAGACAGATGGGCCCGCAGCAGCAATACAAGGACATACCTGCTCCACCCTCACACAGAGAACCCACCCGCACGACGTTTCCGTATGAACCCCTTCAAAGTGGCAAAGTTGATCCTGGAAATGAGTTGTTTTCTTCACTTCAACACAAGTTCTAGAGTATTTTTTAATCTTCCTAAGCCTTTCCTTTTCAATTATCTTTTGTAAGCCATCTATTTACAACGTGACAGGTAAAGCCAAGGGGAGATTCCTAACATGGGGGTGGGGCAGTTCCCAGGGCCGGGGAATCAGGGCAGGGCCAGGAGCCTGGGCAGCAAACACCGAATGCTCCCTCCAAGAACAATTCCATCAGCAGGACGGGCATCTGGAGAGGACGTGGTACTTAAATGTCTTGTGTACACACTGAAAATAAAAGTCACTCCTGGCTCCCTCTAACGCAAGCATGTCTGGAAGACTTTTAATCCAGTTCTCTCTCCAGGACACGCACAGATGTCTACGGGTCTGAAGTGGCCGTGGCCCCGCTAGCTCGGGGTGTGACTGACGCGACTGGCACCTGACATTTCCACCACCCTCCTCCACTGCCATGTCCAGAGCTGCCAGCATGGGTCCTGCTCACTTTGTTAGCTCTTCTGGAAGCTGATTCTTAGGCTGCTGGCTCCCAGCCCAAACAAACAGAATCGCTCCCTCAGAAGCTCTCTTCTCTCCTGGCTTAATCAGAGCAAGTAAATGCGACGAAAGCTCAAGAAGTGCCCAAGGCGGACCCTGAGCCGAAGACGGCCCTCCAGGGCCACAGCGGGTGCCAAAGCTTCAAATCCAGTTTAGATCTGACTGCCAGGGTGTGAGACTGGAGGTCCCAGGTTGCCAATGCCCCCGCAGGGGAGAAGCAGCATCAAAGGCAGCGACGGATGGAGAGTGAAGAGCCTCGGAGCTAGCGTTCATGCCCGCGCTGGGCGGCAACCCCATACTGCAGCCCTGGCCCTTCCCCTCCTGCCCAGAGAAGCTGGCGCTGACCACAGACACCCCACTCCTGGACCTGCTCCCGCAGCATGGCCTCGAGCAGCCCTTCTCCTGCCCTGGCCTCTGCAGCCGCAGCTCCCAGACAGACTGTGAACCTTCCAGCAGAACCGCCTGAGCTTTCTGACACCAGCTTTCCTCCTCTGCCTCTCCAGTCCCCAGCTGGTGCCAGGAGCGTAACAAACAGATGAAGCTGCTCACTGATGGAGGAACACCTACGGCAAGACCTGCTCAGGAGCCGCCTCTAAAAAGAACTGCACTCTGCAGGCGGATTTCATCCCCTACCTGATGATCAGTGTCAAACATTTTAGCAACTGGGATGCGGCTTCCTATTACTGTCTGGGATGGCAGAGTCTGAGACAGAGAGAGAAAAGGGGACACGTGAGCAGGGCAAACCATGAGCCAGAACCCCTTACCCCGTATCCTACACGCAGACTAAATGCCCCAGCCACGCAACAGGCCCCTGGGACTCAGTCATGGGGTGCAGCTCACCTGGCCAGGAGAGACCAGATGCAGCATCTGCATGAACTGGGAGCAAAGAGCATCATTTGCACCCTGATTCCGTCCATGCCACTCCCCTTGGCCCCGTGAACACTAAGCATGAGCTCCTGGAGGTGCAGGAGTGGGGGTGGGTCAGGCCTCGCTAGCAATCGTGTGAGTGACAACAAAGCTCCCAAACTGGCCCCTAATTCACAATCACATGGTAAGAAACTGCTGGTGTTCAAGCTTAGTATTTCAACAATGTTTAAGTTTTAAAGTGAATTACGAACGTAAAAAACAAAATCAGAAAAAGAGAAAAGGGGGGAGGAAGAGGGGGAGAGTCAAAGCAAGAAAAAAGAAAGGAAGAAACCAAAAATGTGGGATCTGTGAGAGTTTTTAATAACCCTGTAATCAGGGCGGGCCTACTAAACGTCCCCCAGTCAGAGCCTAGGAGGAGCATGATGCTGAGGGAGTCCTTTGCCGGGGCTCCTTCCTTCCACAGGGCTCCTGGCCTCCCTCAGGAGGCACCCCAACCCCCTGACCAAGCCCCACCGAGCAGCTCAAGGGCACAACACTGTAGATGGTCAGCGCCCCCTCGCACGGCCCTCTGTCCCCAGAGCCACTCCTGTGTGTGGCAGGTCCTTCCCATCCATCACAGCCCAGCTCACATGTGCCTCCCCTGGAAGTAGGTCCCCATGGGAAAGGCCTAGGCGGGGCACGGTGGCCCCACTGAGGTTTCAGCGGCCAGGCGGCCGAAACACGCAGTCCAGGCAGCCACCTGTCTGCCGCCATGACAGACCCACTACCTGCAGAGCTCAGCCTGACAGTCTTGATTGCACCTGGCCCTGTGATCGGCAGGTAGACCGCGCCATCCCTCTGTGATCCAGGAAGGGCTCACTGCACATGACTCAGATAAGACGGGGGCCCCATTCACCTAGGACAAGGTGAGACACGGGCCCCCGAATTCTACTCTGTGCCTTGTAGTGATGGGCTGAACAGCTCGTCCCTACAGATAAATCGGAACAAAACACTTGTTACCCGACTCTGGCTCAGCTTCTCTCCTTCCCCCAGGCCTCCCTCGACCCACCGTGAGGCTGAGCACTTGGATGGTCCCCCTGAGAACAGGTCGGCCTTGGGGGACACATCCTCCAATCTACCACCCCATCACTCTTTATCCCCACACCCGGGTCCTAATAGCCTTGTCTACACCTCCCTACCAAGGAAAAACCCAGTTTGCCGATCCCTGACATGCTCGCCCATGTCATAGGCACACATCTCTCCCCTGCAACAGCTGCCTCCCTGGTTCCCCCATAATAATCCTTCCTAATAAAGCCACTTATTACTACGTCTGGCTTTGTTTTCCATGTGACAACTGATTACAAATTACTTGAAGCCCAAAACACATGGGTCTGATGGACAGGTGAGACCTCTGACTTCCACTTTCCTGAACACTCATAGGGTTCCACAATGTCCCACCAGTTCAGGGTCACGGTACAAACAGGGACTGGTTCAGGAGTCAACTCAGGGGCGTGTCTGAGACCTCATGTCACAGCTGCTCCCAGGGGCTGGCAGGCCAGAGAAACAGGGGGAAGCAACATCAAAGGAAAATCACACCACTCACGCACACCCAGTGTCCCACTTGCTGTGGAAAACTCAGCCTTTCCTTGGAAACATCAAACACAGCACACGGGACCTTTTGCTTAAGCTGACACCCCTCCAGGAGGTGGGCAGGGCTCCATGGGGCCATCCAAAGCACGACACACAGTGTATCCAGGACCCCTGCTCTCCGGGCCCCTACAGGGAGAGAAGTTCCTGGCGGGAATACTCCCACCACCAACAAATGCTTGCCCTCATGCTCTGGGCGGGGGGCGGTCACTGCTGAACTGGTCACTGCTCTCCTGAACACAAAAGATTCTCTTCTAAACATGCTGCAACTAAACGTGTGAAATGAAATGTTCATCTCACTGGTAATCAGAATAATACAAATTAACACAAGATGCCATTCTCCCCCTACAGAATTAACAAAGAAAAAATGATAAGGCTCAATGGTGGTGAGGAGGTATGAGTCCCTCCCCAACGTCAACAGAAAGCCTCTTCAAGAAGCAACATCCGGAACCTTAGAAAAGTCATGCTAGCTACGGGTAACTATAAGAAACAGGGACAGGTACTCACACACAAAAGTTCTCACCCAGGAGCCTCTCGATAGCATAAAACTGAAAACATCCCCAAAGAGAGGATTAAATAAATGAGAGTATATACAGGACCAGACTGGCACCAGATTGTGCGTACGTGTCTTTCTGGACACATGACCTTGAGCAGATCGCTGAGGTTTTGAGTCAAACCTCCTCAGCCAACCAAGGAGGTAATGGTGACACCCACTGCCCTACCTGAGGTGTGTTGACACATGAGGAAAACCATCAAAATAAACCTCCAGAAATTGCATCCACCTGAGTTTTTCTCCTACACTGGAGAATGGCATAAGGATAGAAAACCACAGTGTACAAACCCTGGAGAAAGTCCTGGGATCAACATGTGTCTTTAGTAACAGATGAATTAACAGATCAGATTTAACAGAAGGGTAGGATGGGTGTTAGCAAACCGCTTTTCCTAGCAGCTGATTAAACTCGGTTTGGGTTAGGAAGGGAAACCCTCAGGCTCTACTGAGACCCAAACTGCAGAGCGAGGTGCTGAAATCACACACGCACATGCCACCCTGGCTGCAACATTCTCTGCATAGCCAAAGGGAAATGCTCAGAAATCGCTTCGCACCACTGTGCTGTAAATACTTGAAACTTGATTTCTTATGAATACAGATGTTGGGACATTTCACTAACTTCTCTCCAAAACTTTGGTATGGTGCCACGACGCCTCACAGAAATGAAGGTCGTTAGCCATGCGTTATTTACGATAGGAGAACCCGCAAAGCTGGTTTCAGGAGAGAAGTGGGGACTCCGAGGGAAGGGGACCCAAGCTCTCCCCTCATGACAACACTGATGTGAGCGACAACAAGCAGCCATCGGATAGGATGTGGAGACACTGTTTCCTCGTGGATATCCATGTAATATGAGAGCTGTGTTTTCTTTACAAAATAGATGTTTTTTTTTGGTACAATGATGCAATGTCTTAAATCTGAAGGAGTGAAAATGCCCCCAAATATCAGCCAACAGAAAACAATAAATGCCTATCACTTAAAGCAAAAACAAGCCAACGACACCTTGAACTGAAAGCTGTCCTTGGCCGTTTACAAAAGCACCAACAGCCCTCCTGAGGTGAAAATCTTGAGCTCACACCAGCCATCTTCCGTCCAACAATCCAGTCCCTTCTGCAGACAGGGGTTTGTCTCTGTTCAACAGAGGGGGTTCCCACAATCAAGGCTTGACCTTTCTCTTTCTGCTCAAGGTCACAACCACCTGCTTACTGCGGTTGGTTTTGGACAGCAGGGAAAGGTCCCTCCCCACATGGCCAAGGGACTGGGAAAAGCCAGGGTCACTGAGGGCCGAGTTCAAACCTGAGGTCGCACCAGAGTGAGGGCCCCACAAGGAAGACTGACTGAGACTTGGGCCAGTCAGGGCTTCAACCTTCACACATGGAGGTGGTGCTTTAGGTCTGCTGGGAACATGGGGTGCCAGGGAGTCCTCAGCCCCTGAGGGACAGGCTGGGCCAACTCCTGGCCATTACCATGGGGCCCGGAGAGCTCAGGGGGGGAGGGTCCTGCTCTCTGCTCAGCTGATGACGACACCTAGCACGCAAGGCCATTGGCTCTGACTGCATGGGATTTCTGTTCTTGGCACTATGCCCTCTCCACAACTGTAAACATCTGGCTTGCTCAACACAGCACTGGACTTGTGATAATTAATCAATACATGCTGACTGACCTGGCAGGGCACAGAGCACCAGGCCAGGAAGATGACTTCTTTTCAAAATATCACCCAAGAGCCCCAGACAAGACCAGGAAAGTCCACATGTGAAGTACTCACCTACTCTCCATGACCAGATTCTCATTCTAAAAAAAAAAAAACCCCAGCCCACCTCATGCCACGGAGGACGTACAGGAGGCGCTGGAGGACTGAAAACCAGCACCACCCAGTGAGAAGGGCTGGCAGCTCAGCCAAGGGCGGGATGGTTGTTAAAAGGTCATTTAAAAAAATAACCACATTTGGGCTTCCCTGTTGGCGCAGTGGTTGAGAGTCCGCCTGCCGACACAGGGGACGTGGGTTCGTGCCCCGGTCCGGGAAGATCCCAGATGCCACAGAGCGGCTGGGCCCATGAGCCATGGCCACTGAGCCTGCGCGTCCGGAGCCTGTGCTCCGCAACAGGAGAGGCCACAACGGTGAGAGGCCCGCATACCGCAAAAAAAAAAAACAAACAAAAATGACCACGTGTTAAAAATGTTACCTAACTCATTATTCATGTGGAACCAATGAGACGTTACAGTGCCTTCAAAGAAGGCACAAGATTATATGGAGGCCGAGGGAGGAGGAAATGGGGTGACTGCTTAGTGGTACACAGCAGTGAAGTACCACTTTCATCACGCAGGGGGTGATGAAAAGGTCTTAGAACTAGATACAGGCGGCGGTTACACACACTGTGAATGTCCTAAATACCACTGAGCTGTTCACTGTAACGTGGTTAATTTTATGTTATGTGCACTTCAGCTCAATTAAAATACATATATTTATATATAATAAAGAAATATAGAAATGAACTTCCAACAGGTACAAAACTGGATTTTTCCGTGGGAGGAAGTCAACTGCCCTGACACTGGACAGAATTCATTTGCCTGTCTACAGGAGAGGACTGTCTGCATTACGTACAACTTACAGAGCTGTACCAAGCCAGACAAACCCCACAGGCTCCAATGTTCCATGCAAAGGATGCGCATTCCAAAGTCCATGGTGGACAGAAGGGAGGGCGAACTGTGAGGTCTGGGAGGCAAGGGGGCTCAGGACCTGGCAATGGTACACAGTGAGGTGAAGGGGGAAGTGGTATCAAGAAGGACTCCTGCATTTCTAGAGGGGAGTGGGGGATGAGGAGAGCTGGGGAGCTGGGAGCAGGGAGGAGGTTTGCCCCGACAGCGTATGGGACGCAGGTCCTGGAGCATCACTGTCCAGTGAGAGGCCCAGCAGTGTCCCAGAAGCCCCTCCCAGGCTGTGGGACACTCCCAGCAAGGAACTGCAGCCAGCTGGGGCATGTGCCAATGGAGCTGACACATAAATTGCTGAATGATACGAATGAAAGATCCCACCTTACTCAAATGAAAAAACATGCTGATCACTTAGGTCTGGGCTCACACAGCCTTGAAAATAAGGAACAGGGATGCCAATTCACTTTCAGAAATGCCTTTTCTTTCTGCCAAACTAGAATTCTTTCTAGGGTTCCTCAAACATCTCTAAGAATCCCTAACATAAGAGAGAGGGGGCACCTGGGGCCTTCTCTTTCTTTGAAAAGAATCACTGCTCTAGGAAGCCACACACATTTACCCCAGGTCTGCCCACCCCCCAGACCCCTTCCAGCCTGCACACACCTGCTCAGACACGCTGATATCAAGCAGACCATTCCTTGGAGGTCAGAGGAGAGACCGTTCTTGGGGCACACGCTTCCTTGAGAGGCCGCCCAGGGAGTTAGTGAGGTTCCTTCTGTACAGAACACATGCCGTGTCATGTCGAGAGGGCGTGTGCTTCCGTCTGCACAAGGCCACGCTTGAGAAACATCCGTCTCAAGGCCTAAGTTGGTCACATGCATGCATGAGATCCTCGGTGACAGGCAAACTGTGCTCTTTGCACTGTAATTTGTGCGCACTGATCAACACCCTCATATCCAGTCCCTGGACAGCACATGGCAACGTCTGCAGTCCCTGGTCGGTGTTTTCAGGTGAGTTCTCATGTGACACCAAAGGACGTAACTGCCGTTCACATGACGATGACACATGAACACCACATCCGTTACCGGAACCTTCTACAAGGATGCTGCTCCATTTCCACTGCCCTCTCCTTACTATGTAACTATTAGGTTCTAAGCCACAAGCTCCAGAAGACATGGCCCAAAGAGGGTTTTGTAACTCTTTTACAAGCAATCAGAACAGAAACTAAAATGTCACCAAACTCCTGGAAAGAAACAGAATGATTAATCTGCAGAGGTAATCGTACAGGTAAGAATTAACAGGGGCTCCCCCTCAGCTGTCAAAGCTGAACACTCTCCATGAAAAGGAGTGGGCATTCCTTCCCCACCATGCCTCCACCTGTGCCCCGGCGCCTGCCTCCCTCCTGGCGGCCATGTGCGGACAAGGACACAAGGACACGGGGAACGGGTGGGAGAGTGTGCCTCCGCGTACTTTCACACCCTCGCAGCCTAGCGGCCCATCTTCTGAGACCTCAGAACGAGATGGTCTTAGGATGTCACGTGGGACGCCCCCCGAGGTACCACGCCAGCATGTGGTGCCCACAGTTCAGCCCCAAAGGAGACTATGGCTGCAGGGGCTAAAAGGATTTACACCCAAACTCTCTCGGAGGAGGGGCTGATTTTAATTCCCCTCCTTTCTGTACATCCTACAGTACAAGTGCTACTTTTATAGTAAGGGGGAAAATTACACCTAGAAGAATTACAATTCTTGAAAGGCTCCCCACCCCACTTTTGGAAACAGCCCTCCAAAGACCTAAGCTGTCCTGGTGGCTAGTATCCAAGCCACAGCCCCTCACCTGGAACTTCCTGACCAGCCTGCAGCAGGCAAGCAGCAGCAGGACAGACTGAGTTGCCACAGGACTGTGATACAGTGACTAAAGCAGAGCAGTCACTGTGCCAGGCCTGGTCCTCCAAATGACTTGCAATCATTTAGGAAACTCTGTGCCCCTAACCTCGCCAGGGCCTTCACAGGTTTCCAAACCCTTCTGCTTTTGCAAAAACCTATTTTCTTTCTATTGCCCATAAATGCCTCTCTTATTCTAAAGCCCAGTGTGACAGTTTTTTTTTTTAATTAAATGAAGCAAAATTAACAATGCTTGACAAATTACTAAACAATTATGACCCTTTCTCTCTCACTTAGGAAGATGTCACAATATCAGGGTCAGAAACTGTTACGGTCTGAATGTTTACGTCTCCCCCCACCCCAAATTCACATGTTAAATCCTACCCCCACCCCCGGCACAATGGTATTAGGAGGGGGACCTCTGGGAGGTGAGTAGGACATGAAAGTGGAGGCCTCATGAATGGGATTCGTGTCCTTATAAGAGAGACCCCAGCACGCTCCCTCGCCCATTTTACCTTGCGACGACAGTGAGAAGTCCAAGACCTGAACCCAGGCCCTACCCGACCGACCACATCAGCACCCTGATCTCAATGTCTAGCCTCCAGAGCTGTGAGAAATAAATGTCAGTTGCTTATAAGCCACCCAGTCTGTGGTATTTTGTAACAGCAGCCCAAACCCCACAGCTTTCCTTGTTCTAAAAATGTTTACTTTAGGATTCCTGATGAAGGAAGACAAAGTATCATACAGAAGGACATGCTATCAACTATCTTCCATCCCCGCCAAATAAATGACCACTACTAAACAATCTCCACTTAAACCTCTAACTAAAACATACCACTACACTGGCTTTAATTTACCAGGGTTTTAAAAGCAACCCAGGGGCTTCCCTGGTGGCACAGTGGTTAAGAATCTGCCTGCCAATGCAAGGGACATGGGCTCGAACCCTGGTCCGGGAAGATCCCACATGCCACAGAGCAACTAAGCCCGTGCGCCACAGCTACCGAGCCTGAGCTCTAGAGCCTGCAAGGCACAACTACTGAGCTTGCGCGCCTACAGGCCATGAACCGCAACAAGTGAAGCCACCACAACGAAGACCCAAAGCAGCCAAAAAAAAAAAAAAAAAAAAA
>NW_006769482.1:1561607-1562595 GCF_000442215.2 Lipotes vexillifer
AAAAAAAAAAAAAAAAAAACGTAACCCAGTTTGTGGCCTTGATTAGAAATAAGTGAATCATAAATTAGTCAATACTACACACACACCACTTGGAACAATCCCCTTAAACACCATGAACAAGGGGGGAATCTCTTCCACCCTTTAGTGAGATTCCACATACCCCTGCCCCCCCTCCCCCGCTGTGTGAAATTGCTCCCTGGCAGCAAACTGATGCTTCCAGAAACACAAGAAGACATGACATGCAGGTCACTGGGGTGCCGTGTATTAACTTTCCACCCCTGGGCACCAAATGCTGCCCAAAAGCCTTAAAGTTCCTCCGAACACACCTCATTTGCTGCTCCCTAAAGATACCATGGAAACCCAGGGAATCCAGCCTAGGGAGACGGGGCAATGCCTTCAGCTAGGATGCTGGCCCCATTCCAAACAAAGGCTACATTTCAGACACTAGGTCTAATACATTCCCAAATCCCAGTACCAGGAGAGAGAGGTGTGATCGCTGCAGACCTCACAGACAGTAATGGATAATAAGGGAATACCATGAACAGCTCTGCAAGTAAAGTCAACAACTTAAAGGGAATAATCCAATCTCTCAACCACCACAAATTACCACAATGCATCATGACGAAATCGGTAACCTGAACAATACTTAAAAAATAGAATTCATACTTTAAAACTCTTCTGAGAAAGACATCTCCAGACCCAGATGGTTTTACCAGCAAATTCTACCAAACATTTAAGAACGAACATCAATTCTACATAAGTTATTCCAGAACACAGAAGAAAAAACATTTCCCAACTTAAATGAGGCCAGCATTACCCTGATAACAAAACCAGACAAAAACAGCACATGAAAATTGCAAACCAACATGAACACAGATGCAAAAATCCTCAAAAAATATGAGCAAATTTAATCCCGCTACATATATATATATATATATATATATATATATATATATATATATATATATATATATATAAATTAAACACA
>NW_006769482.1:1563346-1591004 GCF_000442215.2 Lipotes vexillifer
TATATATATATATATATATATATATATATATATATATATATATATATATATATAAATGGTACACCACAACCAAATGGAGTTTATCCCAGAATGCAAGGCTGGTTCAATATATAAAATCGATCAATGTAATCTACCATATTAACAGTCTACAGAAGAAAAAACACACAAGCATATCAATTTATGTAGAAAAAGTATCTGAAAAAAATCAGCATCCAATCACGATAACTCTCAGCACACTAGAAATAGAAGGGAACCTCTACAGTCTACTAACAGACATCTGTGAAGAAGCCTATAGCTAACATGATAGTCAGTGATGGAAGACTGAATGCTTTTCCCTAAGACCAGGGACAAGGCAGATGGCCCCTCTCACTGCCTCTATTCAACACTGCACTGGAGGCCTGGCTAGTGAATGAGGCGAGAAAAGGATATAAAAGGCATACAGATTAGCAAGGAAGAAATAAAATGGCCTTTTCACAGACAGCATGATTGCCTCTGCAGAAAATTCCAAAGACTCTACAACAACAACAAAAAAGCTCTCAGGACTAACAAGTGAGTTGAGCAAAATCACAGGATACGAGATCAGTAACAGAAAATGAATCATCTTTCCATGTACTCCCTATGAATGATGGTAAACTGGTAAGTTGAACATCACAATTAAAACGTTTTGTTCTGTGAAAGATTTTGTTTCAAGAATTAAAAGACAAGTTACGGGGCTTCCCTGGTGTCGCAGTGGTTGAGAGTCCGCCTGCCGATGCAGGGGACACGGGTTTGTGCCCCGGTCCGGGAAGATCCCACATGCCGTGGAGCGGCTGGGCCCGTGAGCCATGGCCGCTGAGCCTGCGCATCCAGAGCCTGTGCTCCGCAACGGGAGAGGCCACAACAGTGAGAGGCCCCCGTACCGCAAAAAAAAAAAAAAAAGGACAAGTTATGGACTGATAGAAAATATTTGAAAACCCCGAACCTGACAAAGAACTTGTGTTCAGAACATAGGAAAAATTCCCAAAACTCAACAGGAAGAAAAAACCAACCCAATAAAATAAGAGACACTTCACCAGGAAGGATATAGGGATGGCAAATAAGCACGTGAGAAAATGTTTAATGCCATTAGTCACTAGGAAATGCAAATTAAAACCACAAGGAGACACAGTGTATGCAAATTAGAATGACTAAAAAAATGGTGGTGCAGCCACTGTGGAAAACAGTATGGAAGTTTCTCAGAAAACTAAAAAACAGAACTACCATATGACCCAGCAATTCCGCTCCTGGGTATATATCTGAAAAAAACCAAAATTGCTAAGTTAAGATACATGCACCTCAATATTCATAGCAGCATTATTTACAACAGCCAAGCTATGGAAGCAACCGAAGTGTCCATCAACAGATGAACTGATAAAGAAGATGTGGTATAAATACACACACACACACACACACACACACACACACACAACAGAATGCTACTCAGTCATAAAAAGAATGAAATTTTGCCATTTGCAGCAACATAAATAGACTTGGAAGGCATTATGCTAAGTGAAATAAGTCAGAGAAAAACAGATATTGTGTGATATCACTTACACGTAGAATCTAAAAATAAAACAAACTAGTGACTATAACAAAAAAGAAACAGACTCACAGATATAGAGAACAAATTAGTGGTCACCCATGGGGAGAGGGTTGGGGGGAGGGGCAATACAAAGGGGATTAAGAGGTACAAACTATCAAGTATAAAATAAGCTACAAGGATATATTGTACAACACAGGGAATATAGCCAATATTTTATAAGAACTATAAATGGAGTATAACCTTTAAAAATTGTCAATCTCTATACTGTACACCTGTAACTTATATAATATTGTACATCAACTATACTTCAATTAAAAAAAACCTACTAACAAAACCAAGTATGGGTGAGAATGTGGAGCAACTAAAACTCTTACAGGTTGTTGGTGAGAATGTAAAACAGGACAGACACTCCATAAAATATTTTGGTAGTTTTTATAAAGTTAAGCACACACTTACCATATGGCCCAGAAATCCCACTCTTGGGTATTTATCCTAAGTAAATGAAACCATACATTCACAGAAAAGCCCTCACATGAATGTTTATGGCAGCTCTATTCAAGTGTACAATGGACTACTACTCAGTGACAAGAAAAAAATCAACTGTCGATCACACAACAACTTGAATGAGCCTCAAAGGTGTTATGCTTAGGAAGGAAGCCAACCTCAAAAGGCTACCTACTCTATGGCTCCATTTATAGGAAGTTCACGAACAGGTAAACCAGAGGGACAGTCTAGGTCAGTAGTTCTATGTGGTCGGGGTGATGGGAGGGTGTGAATATAAAGGATAATACAGGCATACCTCATTTTACTGGTACTGCCCTTGGCAGATACTGTGTTTTCTATAAACTGAAGGTTTGTGGCAACCCTGCATTGACCCAGGTGTACTGGCACCATTTTTCCAACAGCACTTGCTCACTTTGTGTCTCTATGTTACATTTTGGTAATTCTCACAATATTTTAAACTTTTCCATTATTATTATATTTGTTACGGTGATCTCTGATGTTACTACTACAACTCGCTGAAGGCTCAGATGATGGTTAGCATTTTTTAGCAATAAAGTATTTTTTTTGCCTTTAAAATTTTTTTTAATTTTATTTTTAATTTTTATTTTATATTGGAGTATAGTTGATTAACAATGTTGTGTTAGTTTCAGGTGTACAGCAAAGTGATTCAGTTATACATATATATGTATCTATTCTTTTCCAAATTCTTTTCCCATTTAGGTTATTATAGAATATTGAGCAGAGTTCCCTGTGCTGTACAGTAGGTCCTTGTTGGTTATCTATTTAAAATATAGCAGTGTGTACATGTCAATCCCAAATTCCCAATCGATCCCTTTTCCTCACCCTTCCCCCCAGTAACCATAAGTTCGTTCTCGAAGTCAATAAGTCTGTTTCTGTTTTGTAAATAAGTTCATTTGTTAGACAGAAGACCTAAATAGACATTTCTCCAAAGAAGGCATACAGATGGCCAAGAGACACATGAAAAGATGCTCAACATCACTAATTATTAGAGAAATGCAAATCAAAACTACAATGAGGTATCACCTCACACCCGTCAGAATGGCCATCATCAAAAAATCTACAAACAGTAAATGCTGGAAAGGGTGTGGAAGAAAGGGAACCCTCCTACACTGTTGGTGGGAATGTAAATTGGTACCGCCACTATCGAGAACCATATTGAGGTTCCTTAAGAAACTAAAAATAGAGCTATGGTATGATCCAGCAATCCCACTCCTGGACGTATATCCAGAGGAAAACATGGTTTGAAAGGATATATGCACCACAATGTTCATTGCAGTGCTTTTTACAATAGCCAAGACATGGAAGCAACTTAAATGTCCATCGACAGATGAATGGATAAAGAAGATGTGGTACATATATACAATGGAATATTACTCAGCCATTAAAAAGATTGAAATAATGACATTTGCAGCAACGTGGATGGACCTGGATATTATCATACTAAGTGAAGTAAGTCAGACAGAGAAAGACAAATATCATATGATATTGCTTATATGCAGAATCTAAAAAGATGATACAAATAAAGTATTTTTAAATTAAGGTACATATACATTGTTTTTTTTAGACATAATGAGATTGTACACTTGATAGACTACAGTATAGTGTAAACATAACCTTATGTACCTGGAAAGCAAAAATTTCATGTGACTTGCTCTACTGGAATATACGTTTTATTGCAGTGATCTGGAACGGAACTTGCAATATCTCCGAGGTCTAACTGTACAGGGGAGAATTTGGGGGGATGGAACTATTCTGAATCCTGATCGTGGAAGTGGTTACATAAATATACATGTATTAAAACTCACAGAACTGTACACCAAAATAATCACTTTTACTATAAAATAATTTAAAATATGAAGGAAAAGAGTAAAAGGACTACATTAATTTGATTCAAATGTTTTTAAAAACACTTCACTTTTAGCCAGACACAAAAGGACAATACTCCATAATTCTATTTGTCTGAGGTCCCTAGAGTAGCAAAATTCATAACGACAGAAAGTAGAATGGTGGGTACCAGGAGCTGGGGGAGGGGGACTAGGGAGTTGGCGTTTAATGAATCTGTGCAGAGTTTCCATTTGGGAAGATGAAAAAGTTCTGAAGTGGACAGTGGTGATGGCTGCACAACAGTGTGACTCTACTTAATGCCACTGAACTGTACACTTAAGAGTGGTTAAAATGGTAAATTCTATTTTAAAACAACTTTATCAGAAAAGTAGATTTACAAAAGTGTACTTGTATGAAAATAAAACAATAAAAGGGAGTTCTAAAAGCAGGAAGTTAAAGCTTTAACTGTGGATCACTCTCTGCAGACTTGGGCTGCTTGGTTTGGAGTGCGGCTTCCAGACTTTCCCTGCATGAACCATGCACGCAGGCTCCGTTACACATGGGACAGGGCCTGTTCATACTGTGATCACAAACCAGACAGAGACCCTGAGTCAACTTGTCCAATCCTTTGGACTTTCAAAGAATCATGCTTTTGCTTTCCACAAGAGGCAACCAAAATGTCGGTAAAATACATCGATCGTCTGAAGAAGCATTTTGCACTTTTAGCCATACCTGAGCTCACCAGAACCTTAAACAGACCTGCATGTAGACAGAGGGCTATGGAGACTCTGGCCCAATCAGTCAGTGACAAGTTTGGACCCTGTTCCTCATCTCCTCCTTGAGATCACGAAGGGAAGAGGGCAGAGAAAGAAGGGGGGTTACACCCCCATGGCAGTATTTCTGGGTCCCAGCAGCTGCACTGTGTGACCCATGCTCCTCATTCAGAAAAGTTCTAGCCACTTTGCAGCTTCTGGGCAGGGTCCTCCCACCACTCCCACTGGCTGCCAACAGACTGAACCCCAATGATGTCCATATGCAAACTGCAGCTACTAGATACCTGGCATCAGTAAACACCAAAAACAAACACAACCTGATTCATTCGCCCAGCTCACAAGCTTGCATCACAAGCTCCTGAATGGTAATTAACCCTCGTTTTAACTCCATGTTGGTGGTTAACTCAAGAAATCATTGGCGTTTTGATCCAGATAAGAACACCACAAAGATTATGCTAGACAAACAAAATAAAAACCTATCTGAGTGTTTCCAAGTTCTTAGTTTCTAGCAATATTCCTTTGTGTACACAGATGAGAGAGCCAAGTAAATAATCTCTGTAAACTGTGTTTAAATTAGCTTCTCTTTCCTTCTCTGTGGTTAGGCCTCTAACCGTTAATCTTCCCTGCAGAACACAAGCTTCAGCAGACATGGACCATTTTTGAAAAACTACATACACTTCGTCATCTATTTCCAGTTTGATTCCCAGAACATCCCGACTGAGGACAGGGCTGAAAAATGAAAAACGATCAAGCCGCTGGTTTCCCAAGCCCCTACCGGCAGACCTATGTCCCTCAAAGAAGAGAAAAAAGGCAGAAAGAATGTTTGTTCACTGACACATCTCTCCTGGCTAACCTTTCCACAGGGTGTCAAGACCAGAGAACTGGTCTCAGGTCTGTCACTGGGGAGCCCCCGGACACCCCACCAGGCCACCCTAAGAAGTTCCAGAAGGCGCTTCTGAGAGGAACAGCTGGTGCTTTAGGACCTGGGGGCAGGGGGAGGCAGAGCTGCCACACTGCTCTGGCACTTGCCACTGTCACCAGGTGTCTCCAGTGCCAGCTCTCCGGCATCCCAACTGGCATCCCAGCTGGCCTCCCGGGTTGGGAGAGGGTCAGGCTCGGGCACCACAGAGGCCCGACAGCCCCTGAGCACCAGGAGAGCCGCACACTCAGGCATGCCCCTGGCTGCCAGGGTGGGCCGCGCTTTTCTAACAAATACCGAGACAAGAGCCTTCGCGGGAAGCTTCAGAAGCCTGGGGGCAGCTGTGCCCGCACTGTGCCCCACACACCCAGAGGCAAGGAGAGGTTGCGGGTCCCCGGGAACCTAGTGACGTCCTTCTCTGAGCCTCAGCCAGCTCAGAGGTGTGTGAGAAGCCACCAGACACACCGAGTGCCAGGCCCAGAACTGACGTTCCCTCCTGCCGCCCAACCCTGGGTCACAGCCCTGGCACCCGTGCCCCTCGGGCTCTGGCCTGACACCCTAAGCCCTTCCACCTCTGGGACCAGCCCACTCTCCCATCCATGCATTCATTCATTCATTCATTAGCCTCAAACAGCGCACCCGATTGAAAAGAATGAGAAGAGCCATCTTCCTTCGTCAATTTGGGGAACCCTGCAGAGCTCCTGTTGGTCTGTCTCCTTTCCCTTATCCACCAAGCAGGTCATTTCCAAGCCTACAGAAACTGGAGGACCAGGCCAAACCTGCCTGGGGACACCACATTGCTTTTCTTCTGTTTCACTGTGATTATTTATCGTCCAATTAACAGCACAGCCAAGGGCTTCCCTGGTGGCACAGTGGTTGAGAGTCCGCCTGCCGATGCAGGGGACGCAGGTTCGTGCCCCAGTCCGGGAGGATCCCACATGCCGTGGAGTGGCTGGGCCCGTGAGCCATGGCCGCTGAGCCTGCGCGTCCGGAGCCTGTGCTCCACAATGGGAGAGGCCACAACAGTGAGAGACCCGCGTACCGCAAAAAAAACCCCAAAAAACAAAAAACGAAAACAGCACAGCCAAGAGGCCTGATAAGAACATGCCAGGTGGACAGGTCAACTTCAGCGGCATGGAGGACAGGAAAGGACGGCCAGACCATGACCCGAACAAGGGTTTCTGCTGGAAAAAGAAAATACCAGGATGTGGAGCACCAAGCCTTTCAGCTAATAAACACTTCCACCGTGTCCATGTCAGGAAATGAAGCATTTTATAGAAAGAGGATGACAAGTATCCTCCCCAGAGGCACCTAGGGAGTCACTCAGGCCTAAACATGGGGCCAGAGGTGACGGAATGAAGGAGCAGTCCCAATGAGGCCCCAAGGCAGCAAGTATGGGGCTCATCCTGCACTAGGCCAGAGCTGTGCTCCCAGCACCATCAGAATGCAAGAAACGTTATCTTCCTCCACGCTGGCACTGGGCCCCATGGCCCCTGGGGACGAGCCACAAGCCCCTGTCTGCTCAGGGAGCAGGCCATCCCTCGTCCTTGTACACCCTAAACAAGCTCATGTACCTGATCTATAATCCACCATGGGGTTGAGGCACTTGGGGGTGTTGATCAGGACGGTTAATTTTACATGTCAACCTGGCTGGGCCACAATGCCCAGACACTTGGCCAAATTATTCCAGAGGCTTCTGTGAAGGTATTTTTTGAATGGCATCACCATTTAAATTGGTAGACTTTTGAGTAAAGCAGGTTACCCTCCATAATCTGGGTGGGCCTCATCCAATCTGTTGAAGTCTTAGTAGAAAAACCACTGATCTTCCGCCAAGAAAGAGGGATTCTGCCTCCAGGCAGCCTGAGTCTCCAGCCTTCCCTGAAGGTTTCACACTTGCCAGCCTCCCCAGTCACAAAAGCCAAGTCCTTAGAATAAACCTCTCTCTCTCTCTCTCTCTCTCTACACACACACACACACACACACACACACACACACACACACACACACACCCCACTAGTTCTGTTTCTCTGGAGAACCTTGACTGATACAATCAGGGTCACGGCTTCCGATATGCCACCCAGCCTGGGCCATCTCCGCTCTGGAGCAGAACATTACGGTGGAGAGAAAGCCTCTATGAGCACACAGCATCCTATTCAGTGAAAAGCCATGTGTGCGAACAGGACACACTGCCCAACATCTATCTGGGGCGCATAACTGCCTCCCAGGAAAACATGCTGCATTACTTATGACATTTTGATGAATTTTCACTTGCGCACTGTCATTCTAAACAAGCAAGAAGCGTGGAGGGGGTGTGGGGAGGTGAGTTTTATCATCTGGCTAAAAATACAATCAAAATGATATATAGAAAACTAGCTCTATAAGCCTCCTGGTGAGCAGAGACTCCTAAATCCCTGTAAACCTTCTGGAAAGCAATCCTCCAGTTCTGCTGTGCACTATTTCTCAGGAATACATGCACACACACAGGCACACATGCACACGAACACACACACACAGCCAATTCCAAATATCACCAATTTCTTTTTTGGGCCCTACCATTCATGGGGGCCATTGCATGTCCTGCAGGCAGGTGGCCAGGCTGGCACAGCCGAAGCAGACCCGTGCCTGTCCCAGAGCAATGGACATGAAAGGCTCGGACCCCTCAGGTCACCCCCACCCCGCAGACGAACCACAGAAGCAGATGATGGTCCCACGGGTCTCCAATCAAAGTTCATTTGTATCTGTTAAAAAGCTTATGGATGAAATGCTTATAAATAGGCTTTTCTTTTCCAGAATACTCTAAAATGAAAGAAATTCTCCAAATCAATAAAATCAGTGAAAGAGCAACAGCTCAATTTCTATTAAAGTGAATAATAAAGTGGATAAAGACCAAGGTCAGGTGCTTCAAGGAGAAAGTGCAAACAACTAATAAACCACAAACAAGCAATGGGGTCAGAGACCCATGACCTTCCCTTCTCCTGATCACATTGGTGAGGACTAAACACACCGGTAATGCTCCGGGGTGGGGAGGTGAGGGGGAAGAGAGACTCTCGTGAGCTTCTGGAGCACAGTGCTGTCCTGGCAGACAGCCCAGCCACTCCCGTCAAAATTAAAAATGCATACACCCTTTGACCCAAATATTTCCATTCTAAGACTCCTATACAAATACTCACTGGAGTACACCAAGAAAAATTGTCATGGATGTGGCCGACTAGAGAGACACCCAAATTTCCGCCATGGGGTAAGGGACACAGGGTACACTGTCTTCAGAGACTCGTGCACAGCTTCACGGTGCCATGAAGAGCACGCGTGTCAATGCCACAGTGCTGAGTGAAAAAAGTGAGTTGCAAAACCCTCTAAGGTGTGACCGCACCTTTGGGAAACCACCATCTATATGCATGTGTACATGTGTGTGCACACACATATGTGTGTATGTAAATGGCACAGAGAAGACCTCAGAAATGCAGCTGGCAATGGCATATACCCTGGGCACGAGGAGGTCGCTTTTACTCTTTGCTTTCTTTCTTCATTTTCAAAACAATAAAAACGCCATTAAAATAAAGGAAAAGTTAGTCAGCATATCTGACTTCCTGTTCACACTAAAGATTCAACGGGTATTTTTGTAGAAAAGCTACTTAAAAGAAAAGGTTCCAGCAGCAGAGATAAAAACCCACATAAAAAGATAGAAGGCCCTTTCCTGTTTCCCCTCTGAGTCAATGCAAAATTATTTAACAAAGCAGCAAGTTTCCACCACACTCTCATTTCTATAACTTCCCACGAATGCAGAAAGCAGCCACAGTTTCCATTTTCCTGCAGATAAAGCCTCGCTGAACTATATCCTGGAGAAGGTGAATGCCTGCCAGCCCCAGTCCACACCCCCTCCCCCTACACCCCGCCACCAGGCCAGTCCCCACCCCACCAGGGCCACCCACCTCCTTCCAGCCCCACACAGCACTTCTCTTGCCTTCTCATGTGCTCCAGTAGCTTGCAAAGAACGTTGACTCAGAGCCTGTGAATGTGATATTATCTGGAAAAATATTTGCAGACGTATCAATAATTCAGATCATGGAGTTAAGACGAGATCATCCTGGGTCACCTAGGTGGGCCCTAAATCCACTGACAAAGATCCTTATAAGAGATACATGGAGGAGAGACACAAGGAAGAAGGCCACGTGAAGATGGAGACAGATTCTGGAGTGATGTGGCCACAAGCCAAGGGACACGTGCAGCCAAGAGAAGCTGGAAGAGGCAGGAAGCGTCCTATCCTAGAGCCTTCAGAAGGAGAACAGCCCTGCCAACACCTTGATTTTGGACTCCTGGCCTCCAGGACTAGGAGAAGATAAATTCCTGTTGTCTAAGCCACCCATTTTGTGAAGCTTTCTTATGGTAACCCTAGGCAACATGCATGCACACCATGATTCTATGAGGTGTAAGCATGTTTTCCTTCACAGTCAGTTTATGGAGAAGGCAGAAGGTCTCCTTGCTACACAGACAATGAAAAACTGCAGGATGAAATCCAAGTAATTACCATTACTGTACCCGTTATGGTTCCGACCCAGCACCTGTGTCCCGGGCTAACCCCACCTGACCCCCAGGCCCTGCCCGCTCCCTGGGGAGCCACCACTCTGTTCCAGCCACCACTGCAGTGTAACAAATCGGTGGCCCAAGACACTTCCCCATGTTCAATGGTTCTGTGGGCCGGGAGTCCCAACGGGCCCCATCAGGGACTCTTGTCTGTGCTCCAACGTCTGAGGCCCCGGCTGGAGTCCTGATGGCCAAGGGCTGCGTTCATGTGATGGCCGATCCCCTCACACATCAGGGTCCTAGCGATGAGGGTGCAGAGACCAGGACTGCCCACTGCAGTCCCAGTGCTACGTGGCCTTTGGGGGTTGGGTTTCCTCACAGCATGGCAGCCGCAGGGCCATCAGACCCTTACTTGGCATCTCAGGGCTCCAAGATCCAAGCAGTCAAGAGGCCACCCACAGGGAAGACAGACACAGCATCTCAGCGACAGCAATGCTAATGGATTTACAGCCATGTACTTTACTTAAACTGCCACAGCTTTTCTCCCTACTCAGCTTTGGCTGCTTCCTGCTGTTCTTGAGTTCCGACTCAGCATTCCCGACCTTAGAGACCTCAAGCCCATGCTTGGTGGTCAACACCCACCCCCTAGCTTCTCTCCCTGGTGGCACACATCCCCCGCCAGCGTGCCTATGTGCTGTCATCCGGCTGGAGGCACCACGTCCTATGTGCTCTCCCTCCACATCCCCCTCCCCTGCTGCAAACACAGCGCCTGGGACACACAGAGCACGTCACCTGCTCACCGAAGGCATGAACAGCAGCACAGCAGAGTGAGAGGGCACAATGCAGTGAGACAGAACTGTGGAACAGAGAAGGACCACCATGTTACAATGACCAGGGAGGTTTCCACCCAGCCTTGTTGGGCCCGCCAGGTGGGGAGAGGCAGAGGGTGGCAAGGAGAGACCCCAAGGGACTAGATGGCAGCAGGGGCGTCCTGAACAGAGAATAAAGGGACAAGAATGTTCACAAGCTACATTCATAATGGCCCAAGCCAGAAACCAAGCCAACAGCATCGCAGGCACGTGAACTGTTGTGCACGGCCCCCATGGAATGGTGGACGGTGGGGAAGAAGAAAGAACCCTGGGTGTGCAGCAGGGCCCGAGGCCGGCCACACACAGGAGCTGAGGGACATCCATGGGTGTGCTCCAGAACCCAGCGTACGCAAAACCAAACCCAGCCAGAATGCACCTCTGCTGCAATCAGTGGGGACAGTACCCTCGGGGAGGAGTGTCGCAAGGGCCCAAGGGCTGCGGGGCTGCTGGTGCTCTGGGCACCACACAGCTGGGCTCCATCTGTGAGCAAAGCAAGGTCATGTGTGCATCACTGTAAAGTCTGCAAACATCTCACTGAAGAAGTAAGAAGGAAAATGGGAAGATGAAAACAGAAGCAGGGGCAGGCCAGACGGTTCTGCTGCTGCTTCTGTTTTGTTGGTGACCTTCCCTTGCATTTTAAGGTGGGAAAGGAAGAGAGGCCACACCGAGCTGGGCAAGGGAACCCACTACCAAGCAGCCAGTGATGGGCGGCCATGAAAAGAGGGCAGCCAGAAGCCAGGTGGCCTTTCCCAGGTGGGACCTGACCCCCACAAGCTCACCCTGACCCTGGAATTCAGAGGGTGGGTGCCACTGTCTGTCGGCTGCTGCTGTTTGGGCTGCTCTCCTGGAGAGAGCGTGCCCCAGGACAGGAGGGCCGGCCCAGAGCCACACAGAGTTCACTCTGCTGGGCAGAAAACAACTGTGACACCACAGCCTTAGGAGCACGTTTCTTTCCAACAGACCCATCCTCCTTCAGCTCTCAACAGACAGGCATTGCACAAAGTGCAAAGAGAGGCACAGGCCAGGCTGGTACAAGCACCCCACTGGCTCTGGTTGCTCCGGGAAGTACCCAGCCATTCTCAGCCGGTGCAGCTAACAGCTGCTGCCAAGCTCATGAAAATCACCCTGGTGGCAGAAGCCATGCCACTGCTCCCCAAGCCCCCAGCCAGCGGTCTGCTGAGTCTGACACCTGATGTGGTTAATAAAAGGGGCTGTGTTTGGACAAAGTGTTTTCCTGTCTTTAGGGACTGCAACAGAAATGCTAGTCAAGGCCTGAAAATAGTCCTGATATAAAACATCTCAGCAGAAGTCTGGGCCTTGGGAGAGGGCTGGTGTGCACACATGCTGCTTCCTCTCCCAGGGAGAGGGGAAGGCGAGTGCGTCCTGGGTCTCGCTTGTTTTTGAAGCGGACGTCTGTCCCTTCTGCTCACTGTAAGTGGTACCTTCTTCCCAGGACAGAAAGTCCATGCCCACCGGTTCAGGAGGCTTCAGAGCCATCAGTACAGACCAGAGAGGACCTGCATCTCCAGACCCTAAGCACTGAGCATCTATTTTAAAAACTGTGTTCCCACCCCCTCCCTGGTTTGCCAGGGAAAACCAAGCCCTGCTCCCTTGGTGGTCTTGTCCATCAAGTGGGAAGGAACACAAACATAACGGAGGCCGCCCTGCTTCCAGGGAGGCCCGAGGGATCTCACATTTGAAACCCAAGCCACTCCGTCAGGTTTCAAAGACCCCGCCAAGGATCCACTTCTGTGGATCAGGAGCTCTGCTCTGACCCAGTTTCCTGGCACCCGTGTGTGGCCCCATGGCAGCTGTTGCAGAGGCGGGGGCACCTCCTCTACTCCAGGCTCCAACCTGCACTCAGCCCCAGACTCACAGAAACCAAGGATGAGGGCACCACAGCCACTGGTTGATGTGGGAAATAAAATGATAATATGTAGCCTGCACATATTTGCTTAATGCCAAAATTTTAAAATGTCCATGCAGCCACACGTAGGGCCAGATGACAAAATGGGGTTTCGTATTTTTCCATGTGGGGGTGAAAACACAGTTTTCTATACAATGCAACTGAACGAAATATCAGAGAGCATCATACGTGGTCAGGGGTCAGTGCCACGCTGAGGAAAACTTTGGTTTTAGTGGGGCATGCGTGTGTGTGCACGCGCGCCTGTATGCACGTGTGCACACACACGTATGAAGGTATGCTGCCTCACAGTACAAATGCATGTCTTACCGTGAGCCGCCCTCAGGGTCTGAAAGCAGCCAGCCTCCCTGATTGCCATGAGGTTTTAATATTCTAATAAAATGTTTTCAGCAACGTTAGATAAACACCGAAACCTCTCTCAAGCTTGGTTTTAAATATGACACTGAATTCCATGTGCATCCCGGTGTAAAGTCTGCCAAGAAGGGATGTTTCACTTGTCACCTCATTTTGTAGTCCCACAGCCCCCAGGAACTGGTGCTGCTGACCCCTCTCACGAACGGAGCAGGCCTTGCTGAGGCCGCACATATCACACACAGGGCCTAGAGGCAGGACCTCGCGGCCAACCCCATGCCTACCATCAGAATGGGCTCTCGCTGGAGCCGGGCATGGAGAAGAGTGGCGGGCCCACCCCTTGTGCGTGGCTCAGGGCAGCCACGCACTCCCACCCAAGCAGCTACTCTCGCCCTATCTGGAGAGGCCGGCGCGGCTGGTCTGCTTCCCACAGTATGTTTTTCATGTAAAACTACAACAAACAGAACTCCCACCTGCTTTTTAAACAAGGCAGGTATAACAAGTCTAAGAAAAGCGTGTCAGACTCTCAAGGCATATGACGTGTGTGTACCCGCACATGTGATATGAAGCTGTGTTTTTGCCATTTTTCTTTGTATTTTTCCTTTATTGCTGCAGAAAACTGGAGACATGCAGACAAGCACCAAGGAGGAAACAAAAGCCACATCATCAGCTAACCATGTGACTCCTGTTCTGGACACAGTCTATCCAGTGCTTTCTAGGCAAATTATAGGTCCTCGCTGTACATACTGCTTTAGGAATGGTTCTCAGCACCTGATGTGATATGTTGATCCCCCATCAAATTAGTCATATTTTACACTACTATTTTTAGAGATGGGCTAGCCTAACTGTATCTCCTCATCCCTGACCATCTGTCAGTGGCTTTCAGCTGGTATCTGGGTTTTCTGTTTATCAACACCCGGCACCCTTTCTAATAAATGATTCTTTACATCCATGATTCCTTACGATAAACTTCTAGACACTGAACCACCATGGCCGAGGGTACACACATCTTTAAAATTTTTCAAACACCTCAACCAATGGCCACCCCTCAGTGAATGCATTAGGAGCTGTGTATGCAGAGTGCACCTCCCTGCAGGCTTCAGGCCCCCGCCCCCTTGCTCACATCTTGGTCCCACCACCTCTTGGCTGAGTGACCCCGTGCATAAATTTCTTATTCTCTCCATTCTCAACATCCTCACCTGTAAAAGAGGGAAGAACTGTCCTAACAGGGCTGATAGGGCTGTGGTCAGGATTCCATGAGACAGGTATAGAAGGCATTTGGCAGGTCATTTACCATAAATATCACTAGGTCACTCTTTCCCATAACGGCCTCCCTGTCTCCATCCTCGCCTTTCCAACTCATAAGCCAGAGGTGCCAGAGTCACCGCTAACCAGGGATCTGATCACATTAGTTACTGCTCAAACCCTTGGACAATTAGGCAGAGTGAAAGAACCTGGACTCAAAGGCTGCTCACTGTATGACTCCACTTATACAACATTCTGGAAGAGTCTATAAGGACGGAAAACAGATCTGTGAATGCTGGGGCGGGGAGGTGGGGGAAGGACCTGACTCCAGAGAGACACAAGGAAATCTACGGAATTATGGAAATTTTCCATATTTCCATTTGGTGGTCGTTACATGACTGTGCTTTGAAACTCATAGAACAGGACATTAAAATGAGTGAACTTTCCTGATCACAAATGATACCTCAGGAGATCTCACTTAAAAACAAACAACAACCCTGCAGAGAAGGAAGTCTAAGCCGTGTGGTCTGGTGTTCCAGGCCTTGTCTCCTGGCCAGCTGCTTTCCTTCCCATTTCTCGCTTACTCCAAGATCTGGCACATACAGAATGTCCTCCGCACCTGCAGGCCCAACCAGGGTCCACACCAAACCTAAAGGCCCCGCCAAGGCTGCTGGCCTGCTGTTCTCCAAACAAACCCTGTGTTCAGACTCCAGGACCCAAATCCTCCTCTGCTCTCTCAGATCCTCCTTCTCCCGCTTCTGGGAGGCCTGCCTGGACTACCGGTAAGTAAAGATTAATCCCTCCTTCCTCTGCGTCAAAGGTTCTCAATTCTGGCTGCACAAGAATTACCTGAGCAGTTGTCAAACCATGGCTCCATGCCCTCCCTCCCACCCCAAAAGATTCTGATGTAACTGGGCAGGTGTGGGGACAGACACTGGGGTTTTGTTTCGCTTTGTTTTTTTTTTCTTAAAGAATCCCAGGCTCAGAAATGAAAGAGGGAACATCATGCAAATCCAGAGACGTTAAAAGGATAATAAAGCAATATTATAAACAATTTTATGCCAACAACTTTGACAACTTAGGAGAAATGAGCAGATTCCTTGAAACACACAAATCACCAGGACTGACTCAAGAAGAAATAGAGGGACTTCCCTGGGGGCGCAGTGGTTAAGAATCCACCTGTTGATGCAGGAGACAGGGGTTCAAGCCCTTGTCCAGGAAGATCCCACATGCCGCGGAGCAACTAAGCCTGTGCACCACAACTAACTGAACCTACGTGCCACAACTACTGAAGCCCGTGCTCCTAGAGCCCGTGCTCCACAACAAGAAAAGCCACCGCAACGAGAAGCCCGTGCGCTGCAACGGAGAGTAGCCCCCACTCGCCTGCAGCAACGAAGACCCAACACAGCCAAAAATAAATAAATAAATTTATAAAAAAGAAGAATTAGAAAGTCTTAATAGCCCTATATCAATAAACTGAATTCATAATTAAAATCTCTCCCCATAAAGAAAATCCAGGATTGCTTCACTAATAAATTCTATCAAATATTTAAGGAAGAAACAATGCCAATCCTACACAAACTCTTTTTTTAAAATAAATTTATTTATTTATTTTTTTTGGCTGCATTGGGCCTTCACTGCTGTGCGCGGGCTTTCTCTAGTTGCGGCAAGCAGGGGCTACTCTTCATTGCTGTGAGCAGGCTTCTCATTGCAGTGGCTTCTCCTGTTGCGGAGCGTGTGCTCTAGGCGCGCGGGCTTCCGTAGTTGTGGCACACGAGTTTCCGTAGTTGTGGTTCGCGGGCTGTAGAGCGCAGGCTCAGTAGTTGTGGCGCACGGGCTTAGCTGCTCTGCCGCGTGTGGGATCTTCCCAGACCAGGGCTCGAACCCATGTCCCCTGCATTGACAGGCGGATTCTTAACCACTGCACCACCAGGAAAGCCCACAAACTCTTAAAATAATAATAAATGAAGAGAGAACACTTCCCAAATTATTGTGTGGGACCAACATTACCCTGATACAGAAACCAGACAGAGGTATTACAGGAAAAGAATACAATATCCCTCATGAATATAGTTATAAGTAAACCTTAACAGAATTGTAGCAAATTGAATACAATACATAAAAAGGATTATACATCATGACCAACTGGGGTTTGTGCCAGGAATGCAAGGTTGTTTAACATTCAAAAATTAACTCATGTAATTCAGCATATTTACTAAGAAAAAAAAAGAGGAAAAACCATATGATTATCTCAACAGATACAGAAAAAAAGCATGTAACAAAATTCAACATTCACTCCTGATAAAAACTCCATGCAAACTAGAAAACTTCCTTAGCCTCAAAATAAAAAGGCATTGGACTTCCCTGGTGGCACAGTGGTTAAGAATCCACCTGCCAATGCAGGGGACACAGGCTTGAGCCCTGGTCCGGAAAGATCCCACATGCCGCAGAGCAGCTAAGCCCATGTGCCACAACTACTGAGCCCACCTGCCATAACTACTGAAGCCCATGCGCCTAAAGCCCATGCTCCGCAACAAGAGAAGCCACCGCAATAAGAAGACCACACACCACAACGAAGAGTAGCCCTCGCTGGCTGCAACTAGAGAAAGTCCGCGTGCAGTAATGAAGACCCAACACAGCCAAAAATAAATAAATAAATAAAAAGAAAAGGCATCTATGTAAAATCTTCACCTAACATCATATTTAATGAAAAGACAAGTTCTTTCTTCCTAAGATCGGGAACAGGTAATAATGCACACTGTCACCACTTCTGTTAAAACATCCTAGACAATGGAATAAAAGAAAAAGAAATAAAAAGCATTTGAACTGGAAAGACAGAAGTAAAATGGTCCCTATTTGTAACTGTCATTATCTTTGTGTAAAAATCTTGAAGGACTACAGAAAAGCTACTCAAACAAATAAGTAAATTTAGAAAGGTGATAGAATAAACAATATAAAAATCCATTGTATTTCTTTATAGTATAATAAACAATTATAAAATAAAAGATGTTTAAATCTATTTATAACATTCAAAACCATAAAATACTTATGAATAAATATGATAAAATATGTGTAAGACCTTCAGTGACTAATACAAATCATTGCTAAGAAAAATGAAGGAAGGCAAACACAGATGGAAAGACAGTCCATGATCACTGACTGAGGCTCAATATCATTAAAATTTCTACATTACCCAAGTTGATCTAAGGAGTTAATGCAACCCCAGTCAAAATCGATGCAGGCTTTTTCGTAGAAGGACTGGTAAGCTGATTTTAAATTTATATGGAAATGCAAAGGATCTAGGCTAGACAACACAATTTTGAAAAGGAAGTACAATTGGAAGTCTCACTACCTGACTTCAGGAATTACTATACAGCAAGTCATGAATACAGAGTGGTTCTAGGGTCAATGGTGAATAAGCCAAAACAGACCAGAATTGAGCCTGAAACAAAGCCACACATATTCTCAATTACTTTTAAACATGATGCCAATAATTCTGTGGAGAAAGGATAGTTTCTTTAACAAATGGCACTGGAACAACTGGCTATCCACACTCAAAACAATAAACCTCAATTCTTAGCTCTTTCCAGTTAACAGGTCACTCAATATAGATAACAGATCTAAACACAAAAGCTAAAACCATAATGTTTTCAGAAGAAAACACAGGAGAAAATCTTTATGACTATGGGCGAGGCAAAGTTTCTTAAAGAGGACACAAAAAGCCTAAACTACTAAAAATAATTGATATAACTGGACTTAAAACTAAAAATGTATGCCCTTTGAGAGATAGCATTTTTTTAATATTTATTTACTTATTTAATTTTTGGCCGCGTCAGGTCTTAGTTGCAGGATCTTTTGTTGCAGCATGCGGGCCTCTCTCTAGTTGTGGTGCAGGCTCCAGAGTGTGTGGGCTCTGTAGTTGTGGCACGCGGGCTTAGCTGCCCCACGGCATGTGGGATCTTACTTCCCTGACCAGGGATTGAACCTGTGCCCCCTGCATTGGAAGGTGGATTCTTAACCACTGGACCACCAGGGAAGTCCCCAGGAGATATCATTAATAAAGTAAAGAGGTAAGACACAGACTGAGAGAAAGTATTTGCAATACAAATATCTAACAAAGAACTTGAATCCAGAATATGTAAGGAACTCTTAGAACTCAAATATATGAAGACAAATAACCCAATTTAAAAGTCAGCAGATTTGGGGGTTCCCTGTTGGAACAGTGGTTGAGAATCTGCCTGCCAATGCAGGGGACGCGGGTTCGAGCCCTGGTCTGGGAAGATCCCACATGCCACGGAGCAACTGGGCCCATGAGCCACAGGTGCTGAGCCTGCGCGTCTGGAGCTTGTGCTCCGCAACAAGAGAGGCCGCGATAGTGAGAGGCCTGCGCACCGCGATAAAGAGTGGCCCCCGCTTGCCACAACTAGAGAAAGCCCTCGCACAGAGATGAAGACCCAACACAGCCATAAATTAATTAATTAATTAATTAAAAAAAAAAAACAGCCCCTGTTCCTACATCATAGCCTGCCCGGCCTTTCAACTAAGAGTCTGGTAGGTAGTTAGTTAATCTGGTAAGTTAGTTAGTTTCAACTAAGAGTCAGAGTAAGTCCTGAGCATCTCTTTAGAAAAAAAAAAAAGTCAGCAGATTTGAACAAAAACGTAAAAGAATAAATACAAATAGCTACTAAATACAGGAAAAGATACTCAACTAGAATGTCCATGATCCAGCACAACAACTCCTACTAGAATAGCTAAAATTAAAAAGACTGACAACAGCAAGTGCTGGCAAGGACGTGAAATAACTGTGCTCGCACATTAGCAGTAGGGATGTAAAATGATACAGCCACTTTGGAAAACAGTTTGCCAGTTTCTTACGAAGTTAAAGATACACTTACCACACAACCCCAGAATTCTACTGTTAAGTAGTTACACAAGAGAAATGAAAACACCTGTCTGCACACAGATGTGCATATGAATGAATATAGCATTTTTTAATATCTTTTTTTTTTTTTTTTGCAGTACGTGGGCCTCTCACTGCTGTGGCCTCTCCTGTTGCGGAGCACAGGCTCCAGACGTGCAGGCTCAGCGGCCATGGCTCACAGGCCCAGCCGCTCCGCGGCATGTGGGATCCTCCCAGACTGGGGCACGAACCCGTGTCCCCTGCATCGTCAGGCGGACTCCCAACCACTGTGCCACCAGGGAAGCCCTATATCTTTTTTATAGTGGTAAAATACACATAACATAAAATTTACTACTTTAACCTTTTTAAAGGGTATGCAAGCATCACCACTATCTAGTTCCAGAACATTTTCATCAGCTCCAAAGGAAAGCCCGTACATATTAAGCAGTTGCTCCGATTCTCCCCTGCCCCAAGCCCTGGCAACCACTAAACTGCTTTCTGACTCTGTAGATTTGTCTATTCTGGACATTTCGTATAAATGGAATCATGCAACATGTGCACTTTTATGTCTGACTATTTTTACTTAGCATAATGTTTTCAAGGGTCATCCATGTTGCAGCACGTGTCAGTACTTCATTCCTTTTCCAACTAAGTAATATTCCATTGTCTGGAGGGACCACATTTATTTATTCATTCATCCACTAATAGGCATTTGGGTTGGTTCCCAAATTGTGAACAGTGCTGCTATGAACAGTGGCAAACAAGTTTTTGTTTGAATATCTATTTTCAATTCTTTTGGGTATTTACACAGGAGTAGAATTGCTGGGTCATATGACAGTTCTATATTTAACTTTTGGAGGAATCTCTGTTTTCCAAAGTTGCTCCACCATTTTACTTTCTCATAGCAATGTATGAAATTTATAATTTCTCCATATGCTCACCAACACTTATTATTTCCCTTTTTTTTTGATAAAAGCCATTCTGGTGAGACGGAAGTGGTATCTCACTAAGGTCTGGATTTGCACTTCCCTAGTGACTAATGACGCTGAGCATCTTTTCATGTGCTTATTTGTCATTTGTCTACCTTCTTTGGAGATATAATACGTTCGCTCATGTTTCAACTGGTTGTTTTTCCTTTTGTGTTGAGTTGTAGCTCACAGCACTTTTATTCACAACAACCTCGAACAGAAAGCAATCCAAACATCCACCAACAGGTGAATTAATTAATAAACCATGGTACACCCACGTGTACCAAATTTCAAAAACGTGCCAAGGGAAAGAAGCTAGACACAGAGTCTACAATACATGCTTCCATTTTGAAACTCTTAAAGAAACAAATCTCATAATAGTCTAATTTCGGCAGATCAGTGATTGCTTGGGTGGAGGGCTGAATGCAAAGAGGCAACAGGAAATTTGGGGAGGGCTCACAAGCTAAACAATCTCTGTTGCAACTGCTCAACTCCGGCTGACAGTGGCCAGGGATGGTGTGGGTGCATGAATGTGTGAGGTGCACCTGACCTGCAGGCCAGAGTTCACCCACTCCTGTGTACCTTTGTCATAACTCACTGTGCACCTTTGTCAAAACTCACTGAACAGGGTACTTAAAACAGTACCTTTTACTGTACGTAAATTATGCCTCAATAATACTGGTTAACGAAACATTGTTTCTACAGGCAAACACCCCAAGTCTTATGGACATCCAGAGTGAGGCCCACAGCCCTGCCTCTGTCCTCCTGTCTGCCCTCCAGAGTGCAGCCCACCAGGGCAGGCTGTGCTTAGCCCAGCCTTGGGTGGCCTATTAAAACCAGAGCTTCTGATTCAGGGGGTCTGGGGTAGAGGTGAAAACCTGCACTTGCGGCAAGTTCGGGGGATGTGATGCCGCTGGCATAGGAACCACTCCTGCAGACGGGTTCTCTCTCTCTCATTCACGTAGCGTTCAGTGGATATGGAATTAAGGCAGTGTTGTAGATAACACGCAGGTCCTCGCTAGTGGCTGGGACCTATATATAGGAAATGCCAGGCTAACATCAGGAGGGAAATGCTCACATTCTGGCTGTGAGGACACAGCCCCGCTCTCAGCCTCTGTTTCTGGCCAGGCCCATCAGGCCAGTGGACCTGGCCGCCCTTCGCCCTTCTCCTGCCCCGCACAGGTGTCCTCTCAGCCAGGAGGGCATCCACCCCTTGCCCAGGAGCCTAGCAAACTCAGCTCTCCAGGCCTTCTGTGCTCACCACCCAAGAGCGCTCCATTGCCCCTGGGCACCCACTGCCGTACTCAGAGGCTCTGCTGTCACAAGCTTCCATAACCATTCTCTGAGGCCCTGGCTCCTCTCCCCTGTCTGCATACCTCAGGGCCAAGCAGAGGGGCAGTGCACATTAGAGCCAATGAAAGTTTGCTTGCGGGGGAACAGCTGGCCTCCCATCTGTCCCTACCGGAGGACTTGGGCAAGGGCCCCACCCCACTTTCTTCATCACTCTTCCCCTCTACTCCGTCCTTCCCTTCAGGACAGAAACCCGAAACATAAACCTTCTCTCAAATCCTTACGCCCATCAGCTCCTCCCCATTTCTCAGCGCCCCCTTCACAGCAAAAGTTTCGAAAAAGTTACCGACTCTTGCTGTCCTGAGCTCTCCTTCTCCCCCTTTCCTGGCCCAGCACTCCCCTATACCTCTCATCTGGACACTGATGACCTCCATGTTGCTAAGGTCAATTCTCCAAGGATAATTCTCAGTCCTCACCTAACTGGACTCCTTGGCCAGGCAGTCCCTCCTCCCCATGCATGATCTGCCCATGGCCCTGGATGCCCCCGACACCTCTGGCTTTCTCCTGCCCTGATGGCACTCCTTCTTGGTCCCCTGACTTTGGACCTCTCCTCTCCTCCATCCATCCAACTCTCCTGCCATCTTGTGCTGACTCAGCTTTAAAAATCACACCTGTGTGCAGGCAGTAGCCAGGTTGATTGCCGGGCCCAGGCCACTCCCCCAAACTCCGGCCTCACTTGCCTGAAAAGCCCCTCACCACCAGCACGTGGACAGCAACGGAGCTCACAGGTACTATCTGGAGAGCCAGCCCCCCTCCCGAATTCCCCACAACTGCTCTGCCCACAGAGAGTCCATCTCAGGATGATGCCCACTCCATCCCTCAGGTTGCCTGAGCCAAGAATCTCGGGGCACCTTGGACTCCTCTATTGCTCCAATCATCCTGTTGGCTCCATCTTCACAACATATCAGAATCTAGCCAAACCCACCACCTGCATGGGGCTGCTCCTGCGCTCCAGCCTCACCCGCCCCCTGGTCTTGCTACAGTGTGCTGGGATGTCCCCCTGGGTCACTCCTCACCTCCTCCATCAGCCCACCAGCAACCTGATTTCAAATCTCAAACTCCCCCAAACTGCTGGCTCCCTTGAGCACCTGGACCCCACAATAGCACTATGGCCCCAATGCATGACATTCTGACTTATTTCTTCTCCTTAGCCTTCCATCACCCGCTACTTGACCATAAGTGCCAAGTTGGCAGAGCCTTCTGTCTCTTGGTTTCTTGCTGCAATTGGAGCTCAATAAACATTTGCTGGGGGAAATGGTGAGACTACATGAAGTGGACAAATCTGCGAGTTGAAAGCGGGCTTAAAGGTATCTAATTCCTTCACCTCAAGAAAGATGAATGATGGGACCTCACCTACAAGGACAAAGACTTCCTGTGTGCCCTGAATGCCCAGACAGCACAGCTCTACTTGGGCAGGATCCCTAAGGCCTCTGGGAAGCACTAAGATGCAAGGAACACGTCTGATCTCAATGGGAAAATGGGCTGTGTATTTACAGCCCGTTCTGATGGCAGGCGGCTCACGGCCACACAGACAAGACCCCAGGCTCAGAGCAGAGCCACCCTGCTGCAGGCCTGGCTGTGCCCTCCCACAGCCATGGAAAATACTAGTAAACAACAACGACAAACAAAACTCCCAAACACACGGTGAGAACAAAGTGGGGTCCAGCTGAGGCCCTTATTCAGGGCAGGCCCCCGGGAACGTAGTGTCCTTGCAAACAAAATCAAAACACGCATCAGAGCCAAACAACACCCAAATGCTAGATCAAAGCAGATTATATTCTGGTGCTTAAGCAACTCAAATTTCTTGCAATAGGACAGGAAAATAGAAAAAAAAAAAAACTTAGGATCCCAGAAAACTTGTACTTTTTTACTTTGTGGATATAGGACTTTTATGCTTTTTTGTTGGTATAGATTAAGATGACTTAACATACCCTCTACTAAAAGAAAAAACAGCAACTGCTAAAAATGTGTGGGACAGCCCCACAGTGGCAGGTCATCCAACTAGCAGTGGAAATCCACCCACGAAGGCCCTGGACCGTCTTTGCTTTTGTTTCTGGGCCAAGTCGCATGGAAGGGAAGGTGGTTCTCCACTTAAAACAGGACTATGGTGGGTCTGAGCTGAGGGCTTTCCCCATCCCACGGCCCAGGATCAGGATGGTCCCTCAGCTTACTGCCCCCATTGAGAGATGATGTTGCTGTTTAATTTTCAGGGTTTGGGTCTTGTCTCCGCTATTGCCGAGGTCAGGGTATCAATGTCTCTTTTTCATGGCCCACAGATCACATACTCAGAGCATCAGTGACTATCGATTCATTGAATGCCTCATTTAAGCCACATCATCCGTTATTAAGTTGTGTAGGAACATGAATTCCTACAAGTCAAATCCATTTAGAATTTAGATTTAGAAACTTAATATTTAAAATAGGCTATTCTATTCCCTAATGGAGACCCCTTCTTAAAACTACATATATCGGGCCTCCCTGGTGGCGCAGTGGTTGAGAGTCCGCCTGCTGATGCAGGGGATACGGGTTCGTGCCCCGGTCCGGGAGGATCCCACATGCCGCGGAGCGGCTGGGCCCGTGAGCCATGGGCGCTGAGCTTGCGCATCCGGCAACGGGAAAGGCCACGACAGTGAGAGGCCCACATATCGCAAAAAAAAACAAAAAAACAAAAAAACAAAAAAAAACTACATATATCATTACAAAAATAATCCCACTGTAAAAGAAACAAACCACACAGAAGTACATGGGGTTGAAAGGACAGGTTCCCCTTGTTCCTCCCGCCCTCCCCCTTCTCAACCCTCCCTCAACACACAGGCACACACACTCGCATGCACACACACATCCTTCCCTCCCACCCCTGTTGCTAGCTGGACAGTCATTCTTGCTTGGAGCTATGTCCTTAGAGCCTGGAGCAGTGCCTGTCCCACTCATCCACAGTGGCACTCCATCATCATCTGTTCAATACACAGCGTCTGTCCTTCCAGATGCTTCTACACCTTATTACCTACACATGCATGAAAGGAGTCATTCCATACAGTCTACACTAAGGAGCAGTGTTTTCACTTAATACATAGGCACTTCTTTTAAAGTAACCCTCAACTATTTCATGAAGTGAAGGATCCTATGGCATTCTGGGGGCGGGTGGCAGCGGGGAATGGGATTCTTAGATTATTAACTTTTTTATGATAAAGAATTTCAAAAATACACAGAAGTGGCCTGAACAGAATAACGAACTCTCAGGTACGGTCACCCAGAGCCAACAACCATCCAACCATGGACAATCCTGCCCCTCCACAACCCCACCCCACCCCAACCCGTGCTGAGATCTGAAACAGATCTCAAATGCTGCATCATTTCCTCTGAGAATAACTCCAGTATCTATCACTAAAGGTTAAAGATTGCTTCAACGTAACCTCAATGCTGTTTCTAAGGAATATAATTATCCTTTAAAATCATTATTCACTCAACAAATGTCCAACTGTCTCATAAATACCATAATTTTTGAAAGGAGTGATTCTTGGGTCAAGAATCACTCTCATGCAGTCTCTACTTTCATAGACAGCATCTTGAGACTATCACAGCAAATAAGGGACCCTGTCCCACTGGAGGATCACAAGGGCATGCTGGAAGGCAGTTATGGGGGAACGACACCTGGGCTGCTGTGATGCCTGGCCCAGGTACTACCCTGCCAGGTAAACATTCATGCACTCGGGAAGGGTCAGGCAGCTGGAAAGTGAGCCACTCCAAGGAATTGGGATGAGCCAATTTGCCTATCCCAAATATCACCTTAGTTGACGTACCGAAAAACGCCATCCCAGCTCCAGGCGAGGCCCACTTACACACTGTCTCCACTTGACTGAATCAACAGTTATTTCCTCTTAATAAAGCTCCACCTCCCCACATCACCTCTTGACAGCAGGCAGGCTGAAATGGCCATGAGTTGTGCTGAGTGAGTCTCCAGTGCAGAGGAGCCTGCCCAACCGGCCTGCTCTCGGGTGACGCCCCGAGACATCCCCAAGAGGCCACAGGCCCCAGTGGCACGGGTGGAGCTGGGGAGGCTGCACCTGCCAAGTCCCAGGAAGGATGGTAGTCTTTCTACCAGCAACTACCCTCAACAGTCAGCTGATGGCAAGCTCATTTGTATATTGTTACATGGCCAGCTTCACCCCACAGCGCCCTGCAGGCCTGGACAGTTAACTGGCCACTGCTATCACTCTCAGAAGAGCCTGGGGATGGGGGACTGGGGGCACTGGGAAGCACTACCTGCCACATCACCTTCCCAGGAGTTCTTTTGATCAAACAAATTCTGAGCATGAGGGGAAGGTTGCTGTTAATTATGGAACAATCAGAAAGTCAATTCATTTACACAGCAGCAGGGACACTGGGGACTCCTGCTGGTGGGGAGGGAACATGGGTCCAAAGTGCCAACCCAAGAGCTCTGGCCCCAGGCTCATCAGACAGAACAAGGGGTTAGGAAGAGGCTCCTGGCCACTATCCCGGCCGAACCCCCCCCACCACCAGAAATGGAACCCAGAGGGAGGGGTGGGAAGCCTGGGCCTGTCCATGCTCAGTGTGGGAGAGGCAGGCTCCCTCTAGAAGCACAGAGGACCAGCAAGAAAACCATTGATCTCTGCAACACATTATTGATTTTGCTATGTGCTGGCACCAGTAGATGGTCCTCCCCCCTCACTCAGAGCCAGCCATTAGTGTGCACTCCCAAGCACTGGCCTAGACATCCCTGCCTGGTGTGGGGAAGGCACTTGAGATGAAACCCGCCTTGGCTGACCCACAGGGAACAGACCACAAGTGAATCATTAAGGAGTCATTAAGGTCATCTCCCTGCCCCCAGACCCACTGGACAGCTGTGTGGTGTGGTGTTGCCCCCTACTCCTGAGCCAGGGTGGATGCACCATCTGCCCTGCTGGTTGTACTACAAACACTTTTTTGTTCAATCTGAAGGTCCAGCCTCTTGGGGGGTACAGTCCTTGTCCACAGAAATACCCCAGCGTATCCCTCACCATCCCCTCATTCCTGTAGGTTTTATCCCTGGTGCCTGGAGTACTCAGAGCAGGCCTGCTTTATTCTTCTTTATTCTTGCAGACGTTATGCACAGACACCAACGGTTCAAGTGACAATCGGGGCATTATCTCTACCAGAATCCTGGCCTCAGTACTGGCCGAGGCAGTCTGTTTCTGGGACACAGTAAACATTCCCAAATAACGGCCCCCAGGCAGCTAGAAGGCAGGCCGCAGGCCTGGGGCAGATATGAGGTGACAGGTCACCCATGTCACTTTACCCCTTGGAAAGGAAACTTCCGCTCGGTGGCGCCTAGTGGATTTGAATAGACTCAGAACAGGGGAGCCAGGCACTTGGCCACAGTCACCAAGTCCTAGATGTGCTTAACATAAAGGGAGGTTTTCAAATCAAAAGCAGAACAACTTCGCATGGCAAACGCTCCAGAAAGCAGGCCCCTGCCCTTGACAATGAGGCCTAGGCCTCATTTTCGGTGAACTGCTCACCTCCAGACTCCAATGCACCCCACCTCCAATACTAAATCAAATAAACGAAGAGGATCACCACGACCCAGCTCTCCTCTCCATGTTTGCATTGGCAAAACCCCAGTGGATTCAGCCTCCTGCAGCTCACCAAGCGGCTGCAACAGGTGCAGCCCTGAGCTAAGGCTGCTGATTCTCCTTGGCTGTTCTAGAATCACGCAGCCAAAACCCTAAAGGAAGCCGAGGCCTGCAGCATTCATCACCAGGGCCCCGACCTGCCCCACCTGTCTGAGTGCGCGGCTCCGGGTCCAGCGCCCAGGATCCGCGGCCTCAGAGACAGAAATAGAAGCCGCGGGGCCTGGCCAGGCCCGAATGGCCAGAGTGGGGCGGGGGCCGGGTGGACAGGATCGGCGGGGCTGGCCGAACGCACCGC
>NW_006769482.1:1591014-1605885 GCF_000442215.2 Lipotes vexillifer
GCCGCCGAGCCACCTGCGCGCCGGGGCAGGGAGGGAGCTGAGCAGGGGAGGGGTCCTGGGGGTCCAGGGTGGAGACTCCGGGAGGGGTCCGGGGAGGAGTCAGGGAACTCCGGGAACGGGACTCCGTGAGGGTCCGGGGGTCCGGGGAGGAGTCACGGGGCTTAGGGGCGGGGGCTCCGGGAGGGCTCTGGGGACCGGCCCGGGGAGGGTCTCGCCGCCCCCACGCACCTGCCCGGCCCGCGCCCTCCCTCTGCCCGCCGGCCCTTACCTGGCGCGGTGCGTCCTGGCCGTGCGGACCAGAGGTGCCCAGCCCAGAGAGCGCGGGCGTAGGAATGGCGGCGGCGGCGGAGGCGGCCGGCTCTCAGGCCCGGCGCGGAGGGGCGGCGCGGCCAGGCTGCGCGGGGATGCTGCGGCGCGCGAGGGCGCGGAGGCCGGCGCGGGAGGGAGGGCATGGGGTGGTGCGCAGGCCCCTCCTCTGCTCCCCTCCTCCCCTTCCCGCCTCCTCTCTCGTCCCTCCCCCTCTCCCCTGCCTCCTCTTACTCCCCGCCCGGCTCTCCGCCCTCTTCCTCTCTCCCCTAGCCTCTCCGTCCCTCCCCTTTTTCCTCCCCTTTCTTCACCTTCCTCTACTCCTCCCCGCCCCCCTCCCCCGCTGGCACGTACCACCTCCCGTCTCCACACTTTCCCTCTGTCCTCTTCCCTCCCCATCTTCCACCTTCGTCACCTATCCCCCAGGCTCCCAGAGGCTAGCCCCTGCCCTGGCCAGTTCTCTGCTGTCCAACACAGGTTATGGTGAAGTGCCCAGTTACCCCCTCCTCACCATCTGCTAATGGAGCAGCTTGCCCCATCTGGGAGCCTGACCTGACCCCACCCTTTCCAGGCCCTGCCAAATCTCCAAGGTTTCTCCCGCAGGGCCTGGTGCAGCTGTGTTGGGGACCTGAACACTGTGTGGACAAAGCATGTGGGCTCCCAGGACACTTGCTCCTTTGCTTCCAAGCAAATCTGATTTGTATAAGAAGACTCCAAACCAAACCTCCTGCTATTTTTCCAGGGTGAAGCAGGCTGGTACCAATCTAGGATTTGCTGCAGCCCTTCTGTTTGCCCCCATGCCAACTGTTTGTTTTGTATTCAACATTTACTATACTCCTGGTGACACACATTTATACTAACCCACAGGTTTGAGGACCTAGGTACCCTCCGAAGACTGCTCCAAACCTTTCTGCCCTGGAGAAAGAAGTGACAGGCCTGGAAGGTGGCTGGCCTGGCCAATAGGCCTGCTGAGGGATGCTGTCCAGAGAAGGGGGTACAGCTCCCAATGAACGAGCCAGGATTTCCCCATGAGTAGGAGTCAGGGAGCTCTGTTGCGAGGCCTGACCATAGATCTCCAGGCTGCAGGCACACTCCCAGGGCACTTGAGGCCGCTTTCCTGATGCCTGTAAGCCACTGAGAGCCAGGGTGAGAGTTTTAAAATGAAGCCATTCCTAAATGATCAGTAGTAGGTCCGAGAGCCTCACTCCCTTCAGGGACCAGTTGCCTTTCCATGCTGACATTCCAAGAGGCAGGCCTTAGGGCCAGTACACTGACGCAGGGCCAGCAAAACTAAGATGGTGAAGCTAGTGCCAAGGGTGCAGGTAGGGGTTGCCAGGAGCTCACCCCCTTACCCTCTGTACGTAGAGATCATGACCTGGAATCTGGAATCTGATACACTCTGGTTTGAGTCCTGGCTCTGATGCTTCCAGGGTGACCTTGTGAGCCCTGTCCCGCCCTTCCCAAGGTGAGGATCTCTCCAAGGGTTGCTGAGCACGAAGGAGAGAATCTTGGGTAAAGCCCCCAGGACCATGTGGCCCACATTCATCGTTGGCTACTCTTATGAGAAAGACATGGGGGAGATGTCCCTTCCAAGCTGTCTTCCAGTGGGAGAAGTCTGTGAATCTGTGTTCACCATCTAATTTGGAGTAAAACTTGATAGGAAGAGATTAGGGCAGGGCTGTTTTAACGCATCCTAGGCCCAAAGAAGGGACCCGTTCTTTGGATCGGTAAAAGCCAGTATTGCAGAGCTGGGGTGGGGTGGGGGTACTCTCCTGTGCTCTTCACTAGTGTGACTCATCCAGAACACAGTGCCCTCGCTTGGGGTCTAAGGACGGCCACCAGCAGGCCATAGGAGTTGTTGGTAATATGGATGGAATTAGTTGACACATGGGGAGCCTTCAGTCTGGAAGATCCATGTGTGGAGCACAAGATGGTGGAATCCAAATATTTGCAAAGCTGTCCGGGAGGAAGGATTACCCTGCGGGGTTATGAAGGGCAGAATGAGGACAGATGGGTGGAAATTAGATTAGAGAGTCGATTTCCTCCCACTTGTGAGTGCTTCCTGGCAGATCTGCCTGCCAGAGAAGCACGTCCTGCAGGGCCAGCGTCTAGACAGGTTCTGGGACCACCACGGTAAACTGCTGGAGGGGACCTGCAGAAGGGCTGACCCCTGGAACCTCTCCCAGCTGTTAGACCATGCCACACTGTCTTTAATAAGGCAACTGCACCCCTGCTTGCTCCCTCTGCAGACAAAGCAAAGGGTGGCCAGGCAAAGAAGAGACTGAGCACGCCTGACCCGGAGCCCATGCTTCCGGCTTCAGCACCTTCGACAATCAAAATAAACCTCTCTTGGCCTGTTTCCTCATTTGGATAAAGGAGATAGGGGTGGATTCAATGAGATGACAGCACTTTCCTACCACCCAGCACCTGGGAGGGATTCATCCGGATCACACAAACTGACCCAGTTTGTCTTTTCGTTCTTGTTGATGTTTTACATTCTATTATGGGACATTTTAAACTCCTTCAGAAGAATAAGCAAAGGAACCCTGTGCACAGGGATGATAATCTTGTGTCACTCCCTGCCCCCCTCCAATACTAAACTGAAACACATCAAAGACACCCTCTCCACCAATTTGTCTTCCAGCTTCCCAGAAATGCCAAATGTTTGGATACTTAGGTCATGTTCTGTGAAGTCTCTCTACATTTCCTGTCAGAACGTTGATGCATCTCTGTGTGGATGAGCACAGTGACTGCCTAGATGATATTTAAATCCCACATGAAAAGAAACTCTGTGTCAGTTTACAGGGCACCACTACACTGGGCTTCCACCATGGCCCAAGGGACATGAGGAGAAACACCCATTTCTCCACCTCTGCTCCTCCGTGGGCAGTGGAACTTGTGTGTGGTTGGTTGGGAGCAGTTTTAAAGACTGCCAACACGGGGAGTATTTGAGCAAAGGAGGAAATGTTTTCTAGAAGATCTGGCTCTATGCACTTCACCTGCGGCTAAGGGTACAGCCCCAGAGCCCAAGCCTGTGAGCAAGGGCTTAGCACGTGGGCTGGCAAAGCAAAGGGCTGTGGCCCCGGGAGAAATGGGCCCTGGGGGCTGAGGTGATGTCTGGGGAACTTCTGCCCACTTGCTTCCAGGCCCAGGGAAATGTCTTTTGTTTTGTTTTTTTTAACACCAAAAGTGATTTACTTATTTACTTTTTCAGTTTTACCGCCAAGGAGTAATCTCTCTTAAACTTTTATGTCCTTTTATCCCCTCACATATCTGAACTATTTTTTTTTTATTGAGGTGTAGTTGATTTACAATGTAGTGTTAATTTCTGCTGTACAGCAAAGTGATTCAGTTGTATATATATACATATATATATATATATATATATATATATATATATATATATATATATATATATATATATATATATATATATATATATATATATATATATATATATATATATATATATATATATATATATATATATATATATATATATATATATATATATATATATATATATATATATATATATATATATATATATATATATATATATATATATATATATATATATATATATATATATATATATATATATATATATATATATATATATATATATATATATATATATATATATATATATATATATATATATATATATATATATATATATATATATATATATATATATATATATATATATATATATATATATATATATATATATATATATATATATATATATATATATATATATATATATATATATATATATATATATATATATATATATATATATATATATATATATATATATATATATATATATATATATATATATATATATATATATATATATATATATATATATATATATATATATATACATATATATTCCTTTTTATATTCTTTTCCATTATGGTTTATCACAGGATATTGAATATATTTCCCTGTGCTATACAGTAGGACCCTGTTGTTTATCCATCCTATGTATAGGAGCTTATATCTGCTAATCCCAACCTCCCACTCCATCCCCCCCAACCTCCTCCCCCTTGGCAACCATAGGTCTGTTCTCTATGTCCAAGAGTGTGTTTCTGTTTCAGAGATAGGTTCATTTGTGCCATATTTTAGATTCTGCATATAAGTGATATAAGTGATATCATACAGTATTTGTCTTTGTCTGACTTACTTCACTTAGTATGATAACCTCTAGTTGCATCCATGATGCTGCAAATGGCATTATTTCATTTTTTTTTATGGCTGAGTAGTGTCCCATTGTATATATGTACCACATCGTCTTTATCCGTTCATCTGTCGATGGATATTTAGGTTGTTTCCATGTCTTGGCTATTGTAAATAGTGCTGCTATGAACATAGGAATACGCGTATCTTTTTGAATTAGAGTTTCGTCTGGATAAATGCCCAGGAGTGGGATTGCTGGATCATACGGTAAATCTATTTTCAGTTTTCTGAGGACCCTCCATACTGTTTTCCATAATGGCCGCACCAACTTACATTCCCACCTTCTGAATGTGACCGAAAAGTGCTCCTGGGATGCATGGGACCAGACCTCCGCTGTTAGCGTGTGTGGCAGCTGATGGATGGCTGTCACCCCACCCTTCACTGTTCCTTCCCCCACTCCAGAGAAGGCCCATTTCCTGGTAGCCTCCGTAAGATGAAGGGTCCTCACGGTCTCCACTGGGCACCTCATTATCAGAGCACCTTCTTCAGCTGGAAAGGGAATGGTCGGGGCCCCCCGGTACTCTCCTGTGCCATTGCTGTCCTGGGACCCCCCACGGAACATGGAGCATTCGTCTCTTGAAAGCTGCATTCCAGCAGCAGCATATAAATGAAGCCTTGGAGCTGTCCTCATTGTTCTGTGTGCCTGAGCAGTATTTTAGCTGTCAGATCACTAAGTACTAACTCGCTCTGGTTAAGGGGTGTAAACTAGGCCTCATGCACACTCTTCCCCAGCACTTTCCCTGTTGCTAAATGAAAAGCATGGTTTATCAAGGCTTCCTTTGCCTTATTCATGGAGTGTAAATATTCCTAAGAGCAGGGCTGGTGAAAGCCGCTGAGCGCTACCCCAGTTGGAACAAGGGAGTGTGGAAATCGGGGACGTAGAACAGGATGCTGGCCTGCTGCCCTGGCTGACCATTAACTTTAACCAGAGCTGGTGTCCTCAGTTGACCTGCAACAGCAACGCCTTCCCGACCCCCAAAGGCCACCTACGCCACCAGCTGCTCGAGCCACAGCACTTCCCTGTGACATCCGGCCTCTGGCAGAGGCCCATCAGGCATTACAGCTGGAACATCATTTCTCCAGCCCCACCCTCCCAACCCACACCCTGGGCAGAGCAGAGCCTCCCCTCCTGCTGTGATGTCACCTTGCATGGCTCTCAATCACCACCTGCACCAGGCTTCGCTACAATTGTTTCTTGCTGTGTTTCTCTTTTAGTCTGGTCTTCATTTTGAGCTCCTAGAGCTTAGTGAACTCTTGACCTCTTTTCGGAATATGCTTTGAAATGCATAAAGTAAAATACAGGATTAGAACGGAAACCTATTATACTGAAATCCGGTTATCAAAATATCTCAAAATGTGATCCATTTGCTTCCTTATTTACCCGCTGAGTAACATGCTCTAGCAGCAAGCCTGATAACTAGTAATTCTGAAGTCATGACAAAGCTGCCCAGTATTTTGAGATGTGATGTGAAAATATCTGTGATTTCTGCTGGGCGCAGGTTGCACATTTGGCTAACATGACTGCATTCTGTTGCCTGCATTGATATTTGAATAAAATTGGTTAATGTCAGTTAGAGATTAGTGGGGTGGGGAGGCAACGTAGTTCTTTTTTTCCCATGGATTCCATCCGTATGGACCCTCCAAAGTCTATCCAGATTAAGAATTACCATTTTAAAGGTAAGGGATTTTGGATCCCCTGCATCTAGCACAATGCTTGTATAAAATTGCCCTCAAACATATTTATTGCATTAATGAAAGAGACAGGACTCTTGGTTGCAAGTGACACAAGTTCAGCTCAAACTCTAGGCTCACTTACATTTAATGGTACTGCAGGTACAGCTAGATCCAGGGGCTGAGACACCATTGGTGGCCTTCGTCCTTTCACTGACTCCTTTCCTTCTCTCTGATTGACTCTGGTTCTGCTTGGGTGTTGGTTTCACTCTCCTGCCACAAGGCCACTGGCCGCCTCAGTTCAAAATGATGACAAAGATTCTTTCTCACCAGACTACGCGTCCCACGGAAGGACTTTGGTTGGCTTTGTTGGGTCTCCTGCCCATCCCTATTCACTATCTGGACCTGGGTGGCGGTCAGCTGAGTATATACATATGCCAAAATTCATTGAGTTCTGCCCTGAGGACTTCTGTACTTTTATGTTCATAAGTTATACTTCAATCAAAAATACAAAATGCAAAAAAGGAAGAAAAGTGTTATGTAGTTAAAAATGGTGGTGCACTCAGCTCTTGCTAGAGGGTTGGGCGAGCGTCCCACCTCCACTGGAGCATTCCTGATGGTCAGAGGCACCGGCAGGTGGAGTTGTGTTCCTGACACCCCAGGGCTCGGGCTTCCCAATACAAACATGCAGGCAGGGTATGCTGCCCTCGTTTGTCAGACAGGAAACCGGGTCAGGTTGGTTTCGTTCATTCTTCACTGGTTGTGTCCTTCTAAGTCAGGATTTGGACCCTGGTGTTGGGGCTTCCTGGTGGTGTCTCTCTACACACAGATGTGTCAGAAGGTTTTGTGCAAAACCAGGCACTGATCAGACCACGTGATGGGTAAGCCGCCTGCCCCGAGAACTGCAGGCAGCCCCTCAATCTCATGCCCACCTTGACTACCCTGGGGACAGGGAAATCTGTGATCCAGACTACTCTCTGATTAATCAGGGATTTAGAAGGTACAAAGAATTAGTCTACGAAGAGAAAAGTCGAGGACTTCATTGCCATTGTTCTATCCCCGTGGTTTCTCTGTCTACGACTGTTTACTTAGGCCTTCTGGAGATTGACAGCATTCCTCTCACAGCATCTCCAAGCTTCACTTTCATCGTATCTGTTGGAGGCACTCACTGAATGCTGAGCATACTGTGTTGTTTATTTCCCCTGCAGGTTAGAGGAAATAGTCCACTCTGAATGAAAATGCCACATGCCCACAAATGACAATAACCTACCTGTTATGATCCAGTTTTGAAAGATTATATGAAGAAGCTGAACTGAAAGATCCTTCTCTAAGAACTCCAGAATTGCTAGCAGAAATCAAAAGAATTTTCATTTTTATTACAGACATAAAAACTGTTTTCAAATCAGGCCGTTGTCTAAGCATTATGAGACCATCAAACCCTCTACCGTCCTGGCCCCCACCATCCGGCTGTCCACATGCTCCCCTCCAGAGACAGGACAGCCCTCCCCAACGCCAGCATTTCATGCCTGCTTGCAAAGTGCTCAGTGGTGTTTTATTTGACAGAACCAAAATCATCTTGACAGAGAGTATGTTTGCAAAGATTGAGTTTTAACCAAAATCAAGGGGAAATTCTCTATTATTGAGGCAAAATGCAAGAGTAAATGAGACATTTAGAAGGAGATGCTAGTGAAACGTAGTTTCAACAGAAAGCCCTCTACAGTGTAGAACTGCCTCATTTATGCTTTAAGGTTATTATGCAAACATCTCAAAAGGAGTCAAATTAAATAGAAGTAAACAAAATAAGAGATGACAACCCTCCTTTCCCCCCCATTTTGTAGCACAATCATTTTAGCATTTTGGTGCTTTTTCTTCCAGGCCTTGTTTCCCCTCAAACAAACATGTAAATATGCACATATTCTTTTAAAAGTTCTGGTATGAATTTATCTCTCTTGCTTTATGTTATTTATTTGTAAATGGGACTGCACAATTAAATTTCATTCTGCAATTCACTCATGGACACCCTTCAATGTGCACACATACAGCCCTACTTGTAAACTGCTATCAAAGTAACACATGGACAGGGTAAAAACAGTTTAATCCAACCACATAGAAGTACATTTTAAAGAAAATTCTCACCCTGCCTCCTATTTCAAGCCCCAGAGAAACCATTTTTGGATTCTCTTAATTACCTCCGTAAACTCTAACAGAAGGTGTTATGTTTCTGTTTCCTGATTTATCAGTGTTAGACGGTAGCTAATGGCTTCTTGGGATGAGAGATGACTTTGCACCCACTTACCCCCATGTCTCTTGTTGCCCCCTAAATTTAAAAAATATGTGTGCTATTTGAGGTCTTCTATCAGTTGTCTGTTTATTGTCAAATGCTGGGCTTGAGTGTTTATTTTTCTCACTTATTTTAAGCTGTTTCATTTGATTGAAATAAGAAATAAATGCCCATCCCACTCCTCCCACTATTCCACCTTCTCTTTTCCCCATCCACTTGTCATGGGGTTATTTTTTACATTTTGAATTTTCTGTATTGGGATCTATATAGGTTGACTGAAAAAACAGAATAACCAGAAGAAACATGTATGTGATCACAAGTCCGTAGCTGTTATTCCCTGAAGAATGAGTGACGGACAGAACCATTCCGGGGAGGGAAATGTCGTCCTGGGCCACTGGCTTGACCTCGAAGGGACATGTCCCCAAGGCCAGGAGGCGCAGACCCTGTCCTTGCCCTTTACTCGTTCCTCCAATTCATGCCACTGTTCAGCTTGCTGTTTTCCCAGAATTTCTGAAGCATTTTCCTTCTGAGCACATGCCTCCAGCATAACAGAGATTTTCTGTTCCAGTAGATGCTGCTCATTTCTTGTGACCCCGTTTCTTCCCGGAGATGTGCTTCTCAGAGCCGGCTGCTGTCTGTCGCAATCTTGGCATGAAGCAGGCCCGGGTCCTCCTGTCACTGGTCCAGACTGCCTCTCCTCCAGATTGGCTCCCCTATTCAGTTGGCCCACATCTTGCTTTCTTAGCTGGCTCCTTCCTTTTGCTGGAGCATCCCTCTACCCACCAGTGGCCTTAGTGAGATGCATGGTCAGAGCAGAATTCTAGGTTGGACATTTGAAAGGCCCTGCTTTCTTCTATGGCAGCTCCTGGTACCATGGATGATGGCCATCCTGATTCTCAGAACTCTGTCGTGGCCTGTTTCTCTCTGGAACTGGGTGCAATCTGCTCTCTGTCCCTGGTTCTCTGAAATTTCATGACATGCCTAGATGTGGGTGTTTTTCATGTTTTGTCACGCTAGAAAAACTCTATGAATTAATTCCTAACTAATTTCCTTTCCTCTGATTTTCCTCTCTCTATAACTCCCATTATTCAGACACTAATCTTCGTGAATTGATTCTCTAATTTTCTTAACTTCTTCCTTCTACTATCCATCCTTCTGCCTTTTGTTTTACTTTTAGATTCCTCCACTTTTTCTTCAAACCCTTCTGTTACCTTTTTCATTTTGGCTATGTGAATTTTAATTTCCAAGAAGTCATTCTTACTGTTGAAGTTTCATTTTTTTATAGTATCTTGTTTTTATTTCATGGATACGCTATCATCTTTTCTCTGAAGGTCTTAATTTTAGTTTTGGGGGGAACTTTTGAATGCTACGTGATTGTCTCTATTTCCTCTGAGTTCCTTTTCCTACGTGGGTTGGTTTGTTTCTTTCTTTCTTTCAGCCCAGGGGTTCCTGACTGCCCTTTGAGAACTTCACTGGAGAGTACTTGAGCAGGCACCACTCACTTCTCTGGGACCCTGGCTTTCTGTGCCAAGAAATCGTTTCTCTCTGGCTGTTCATTTCCTTGGGAAAGAACCCTCTGATCTGCCTGGACAGGGTGGGGATAAGCCCGCTGCCCGTTCTCAGGCTGAGGCAGAGAAGGGCCAGAGGGTTTTCTTGTCCCCCATGGTAGATTTCTACTTCTTTGCCCCTGCCTTCCCCTGTCCCTGGCATCGCAGAGGACAGAAGGTAACAGAATGGAGAATGGACGTGATAGTCTCACTGCTTCTTAGATTTTCGCCCAATTCTCCAGTTATTGGTCACCTCCACGTTCAGAGGTCTCTGATTCCTGAGACTTTCCTGAGTTCTATGCCAAAACTGTCTTGACCTACTCTCTCTGTTAAGTTGGTACCACTACTCATCCATCCATTTTCAAGGTTCCAAAATTACTGACACCTTTCAACTATTGTTACCTCTTCTCCCAGGCTACTTGTTGCTCATTTCTTCCCCAACACTTTCATATGAAAACTACCAAACAGACAGAGAAATTTCAAGAACTGGATGGTGAACACATGAATACCTACCACAAATTCCACCACTGACATGTGACCACTCTGTGTCCACACATCCATTCATCTGGGTATCCAGCCATTAATCCGTCTCATTTTGAAACATGCATTTCTAATTGCAGACACCACTACACTTCTCCTAAAATACCTAATTATTTCAATAGCAGTTTGTTCCTTTTTATGATTTCAGTAGCTTCTCCAATGTCTGAGGAATCTACTTAGAATTTCTGTGACATTCTCTTCCTTTCTTGAGTTATCAGGGTTTCTCCACAGTCAGTCAGTTCCTCTCTCTCATTACTGTGGGTTTTCCCAGGTGCCCAGTAATTCTTGGTTGTTCATCTGTAAGAATGAGGACTGGATTGACTGATTTAGGCGGCTGGCTTGGCCTTCTTCTGCCTTTGAAGGTGCAGGTCTGTTTTACCCACAGGGAAAGATTCCTGGAGCTAATTGTGTGTGGGAGCATCGTGTGGGTCAAGAGCTGTGGGTGTGGCATGAGTCTGGGACATGGCTCTTAGGCTGGGTTCCACCGGGCTGTGGGATAGGGTGAGGTGATGGACAGCTATGGAGTCCCCTTAGCTAAGCTTCCCCACATTGGGCAGGGTTAGCGTGGGCCACACTGTTTGGAAGTAGAAAGTAAATCATGGAGACATCGTATGCTTGAAGGGGAGGGGGCAGGGCCAACCAGATGCTGGTGTGGCTGCCAGGATGGGGTGGGGGTGGGGAGTGGTCAGGCCTGCAGCTGCAGCAGCATCAGCCAGATCCTCCCTCAGCTTCTCCATCCCCTGGGCTGGGTGCATGATTTGCTCTGAGATGACCCACATTGCTGAGTCTGGCATCTTGGAGACAGAAAGGGCAGCATGTGGATCATTACTGGGATCTGGGTTCCAGCTTGTCTGCACTCTTCCCCTTCACATCCATCTGTCCTTCCCAGGGCCTGCCCCTCCCTGGGCTTCTGAGACAGTGGCCTTCCTCAGACTCTCAGCTTGCACAGCGAAAGGTGAAATCGTGGCACACGTCACCCCCGTGGTTCTGCGTTCCTGACAGGATCCCTACACCGCCCCCATGTGCACCCCCCGAGCAATTTGATCACCTAGAAAATTTAAACTCATGTTTAAAAGGATACTTGTATTTATGTTTTTGGTTTCCATGTGCTCTTTAGGTATAATATGGATGTCTCATGCCACATGTGTTTGTAATTAAATAAATTAAATGTACCTAATACTACTTAATGACTCAAGGCATTTGCCTGCCAGGTGAAACCAGGGCTTTGTTTATTTAGCTGCAACCCTCCATCATACTTTCAGAAGTCTCGGGCTCCGAGCTCCTACAAGTCCAGAGAAGCATCACCTCCCGTCGCGCCTCACTCATGTGCTTCCATGCTGCACTGGGTGCATCTTTGCTCCTTTCCTCCTCCTCTGGGCTCCGTACAGATTCTGGAGCCACAAACACCCAAACAAAGGATTTTCCTGAGAGTCTGCAAGAGTTCAATTATGTTACCAGGACAATCACCTAAATGTACAAACCTAGGGAATTCCCTGGCAGTCCAGGTCTCTGCGGTCTCACTGCCGAGGGCCCCGGATCAATCCCTGGTCGGGGAACTAAGATCTCACAAGCTGCATGGCCAAAACAAATGTACAAACCTAATAATGACTAATGGCATTGTTTCAACTGAGCACATGTGTGGGCCATGCACTGGGATGAACTACCAATATGGTGACGCCCCCTTCTGTACCCCCTTCAGCTATGTACCCCGAGGCACACTGTGCATCCTTTGGTGATTTTAAACTTTAGAGAAACAGTTAATATGTTGAGCTTAGGGACTCTTTGAGAACCTTAGAAGATACCAGGTGTGAAATGTTGCACGTTAGCACACAGTCTTCTAGAAAGACAGTGAGCCTTTGCAATAGTTCTTTTCTATTTCAGAATTCATTTCCCTGCCCTCTCAGAGGTTTCTCCCCCATTCCATGCTTAAGCCTTTTCTGACTTACAGTGAACTCACTGTTTAAACCTAGTCTTCTCTGGCTGTATGTGGCTTCTCTAATTATTGTTCATCAAATTCTATTTCCCCGCATCATGTCAAAATCAGATGGTGATTTCTTCCATCTGTTACCACAATCTGTTCAAACTGTCACATTCCAAGAGCTTTCTGAAATGAATTTGCTTCCGCCAGACATTATGGACTGGGTTTCGGTATACAATACTGTATTGGGGTTCTTGGTATATAATGTCGAGTTCAGAAAAATTGCTATTTCCTCCAATGCCTGTAGTGAGTAACATGAAAGTGGTGGGTGAGACTCAAGCAGGATTAAATTCCGACATCCTCAAAATATTCTTCCCCTCTAATACAATAATATTTAATAAAGAACCTTCCCATCTGTAGCCTTTTTCCCTTCAACCACAAATATTCTTAGTTCAGACAGAACATTGAAGTACTTATATTACATTTCACAGGCTATAAATGCCACACACCTGGATTTGAAGGAAAACTCCCTGTTCTTGGATGTATTTCATGAGAAATGGGCAGTGAGTGGGCTCATTTCAGTGTGGAGCTAATCCTATGAGGCAGGAAACTGTTTTCCTTTCTCATTAAGTAAAGTGGTTTGCAAAGCCGCCCTGTGGATGTGTTAATGGACTTAGGGCTGAGAGGGCCCGAGTCACAATGATTTTTAGTACGGTTATGGCAAGCAGCATCTCTGTTCATTGTACAGATTAAGAACGAAGCAAAAGTTTTCTCTGGAATAAATCCAGTGCAGAGAGGAGAAAGCAATCAGTCTAAATGTATTTTCCAGGAGAGATGTAGGGCTCAGGTACCTGCCCCACCCCTGGGATGCCCATTCTGCTTTGGAGAGCAGTCCCTGTTGGTCCCCACCCCCAAATAGTCCTGGAAGCCAAGAGGATCCCCACGATGGGACCACATGCAGTGTTGTTCCCCTTTATAAATGTCAACTTGTAGTAATGTATTCTTCGTTCAGGGCAGAAAATATTCATCCTGTGGTCTGTGAAAAGCACACTTTTGGGGCATAGATGTTTTACATATTTATATTCATTGCACAATTACCAACTCTTGCTTTCATTTAATTGTGTGAAACTGCAGCTAGCCCGAGTTGGAATCAGGTCCCCTCTTTTCTTCCTGCCCCACCCCATTTTTTTTTTTTTTTTTTTTTTTTTTGCGGTACACGGGCCTCTCACTGTTGTGGCCTCTCCCATTGCGGAGCACAGGCTCCGGACGTGCAGGCTCAGCGGCCATGGCTCACGGGCCCAGCCACTCCGCGGCATGTGGGATCTTCCCGGACCCACACGAACCCGTGTGGGATGCACGAACCCGTGTCCCCTGCATCAGCAGGCGGACTCTCAACCACTGCGCCACCAGGGAAGCCCCCGCCCCATTTTTATATCCAAGGGAACGTCCTGTTTGTGAAATGAGGGAATGAATGGCAATCCCACCAGGTGCTGCCTTTCAGAGGGTTTGCTGCTCCTGCTACTTGTGATTTGCTTCTTCTGGTTCCTGAAGCAAGATTCCCTTCACTGGAACGTTCTTCCTTGTCCTCCTTTCATCAGTGCTGAGAAAGACTGGGCCTGCCGGGGGCCATTCTTCCCAGATGGCCTGAGCCCAGGGGCCCAGGGAATGGCTCTCCGTCTCACTGAGGGCTCCAGCTTCTCAGGAGTGAGCTTTAGGGAGGCGGAAATGCCTCCACCCTGGGATGGTGCCAGCACCCACCATGAGGAGCTCATGTCCTCAGGGCTAAGAGCCTGTGTGCTGGAATCTTACCACCTCTCTCTGACAGCAGGTTTCATCCAGGTCTGAGAAGGCTCTGGGATGATGGGCATCCTAGGAACACCAGGAGAAGGGAGAGCGCTGGCCAGAGATGTGGGGAACCATCTCTTTACAACCTTTTTGCATTTTCAGCATCTTTCCTCTCCCTTGTGGAATGAGAGGAAGAAAGTGGGCTCTGCAGGGGATTTCATCTCCAATGTGAATTCATCCCAGGCTACCTATATTTTCATTTATCCTGGTTGAATTCCTTGGGGGGTGGGGGTGGGGCAGGGGGGGTTGCTGCTCACAGGTGAAGTGAGTGCTTCCTTTCTTAAGAATCTGCCAGATGCTTTCCAGGGTGGCCAGACCACTTTCACATCAATACACAGTTTCCGGGCTTCCCTGGTGGCGCAGTGCTTGAGAGTCCGCCTGCCGATGCAGGAGACGCGGGTTCGTGCCCCGTTTCGGGAAGATCCCACATGCCGCGGAGCGGCTGGGCCCGTGAGCCATGGCCACTGAGCCTGCGCGTCCGGAGCCTGTGCTCCGCAAATGGGAGAGGCCAC
>NW_006769482.1:1605998-1610129 GCF_000442215.2 Lipotes vexillifer
ATAACTGACTCACTCTGTTATAAAGCAGAAACTAACACACCATTGTAAAGCAATTATACCCCAATAAAGATGTAAAAAAAAAAAAAAAAATACACAGTTTCCGTTGCCCCGCCCTGGCCAGTGCTCATGCTGTCAGCTGCTCCAGTTTCAACCATTCTGAGGGGTGAAGCCTAATGGGATACTCCCAGCATTTCCCAAACACATTTGGCTACGGGAGATCTCATAATTCTGGCAGAGGAACCATGCCAGCCTGGGAAACCCTGCTGAAGAGTGGAGCTGAATCTGAGATGCTCTGGTACAGGGTTCTGATCAAGACTTGCCGGAAGTCTTGCGTGCAGGCTGCTGCCCTGTTTGAGGGAGGTCCCAGAGAGGCTGACCCTTCTCATGGGCAGGAGTGTCTGCATACAGGGACTGCCACCTTGAGGGTTGTTCTCTGCCGGCCTCGGGGCATGGGCTGCAGGCAGGTCGCTGTAGTCACAGCCCATCCTCCCCTTGTTGGGGGATTGCCCCCAAGGAAAGGGCTTGGCTGCATAGCAAACCACCTAAGCTTCCCCACCTGACCTGGACCCAAGGCATATTCGACCCAGAGAGAATTCTCCCCCATCCTCACCCATGTCCACCCATGACTTGGCCATCAAACGCTTCTCCAATAGCATCTCCAGCAGATCTTCCCAAAGTTGAGAATCATCTCAGATGGAAGAATAACTTGTTGTAAAGCCCTGTCTAGCCCCTTGGAGAGACAGACACTTCCCCTCACACCCTCCCCTGGGCCTTAGCTGTGTCACTGGAAGGCCAAAGCATCTTTAGGAAGAAAACTAAGGGCTGGCTGGCTGCTGAGAACCTGCCTCTCAGGACCTCAGAGGGAGCTGTCACTCCAAGCCCATGTCGCCCAGGCTCCCATGCAGCTCAGCCCCACCCCCAAGAACCCAATCTCTGCACCATCATCGGTGGCTTTTGGATGTCACTGTGCATGACTGTGCAAACCGGGGCTTCTCTTTGTCAGCTTGCTCACAGGTTTAGCCTCAAAGACACCATCCATCATGGACAATTTTGAAACTCTGGAGATTAGAAGGATGGATGCACTTTCTCTGTGGAGATGCCAGCCCTCGGGAGTTGGCATTGATGACTGTCTAATTGTGGACACATCTTCCTTCCCTTGACAGTACTAAAATGCTGCCTGTTCCTGACCAGATGGTGATGGATCTTTGATCTTTGTGGTGACAAAATGTTGGCCTCTGGAAAGAGACTGTGAGTCTCAGATGGAGGATACCACAAAGGAAAACAGTGACCACATGGAAAAAGACTCTTGTGCATCTGTCCCCAGGGTGAGGTGTGGCTGTACCTCCAACTGGCCGTACACAACGTGAGGCTTGGATGGCATGACCTGGGCATGGAGTGAACCCTTTCGTGGAGAAATCACCTCCTCTTTGTGCTTTGTTGAGTCTCAGTGAAGCTTAACCCAAGTTCCATCTGGGTGGGGGGAGGGGAGGGGTCCCCAAGATCATCAGATGTTCAGAAATAATTGAATCCACTTGGGGGTGAAAACTGGCCTTGGGCTCAGTTTTGGAAGCAATTGGTCTTCTCGGAAGCATTGAACTCAGGGGAGCAGGGAAGCAGGGAAGCGTGGTGCTGAACAGGAAATTGGAAAGGGATGGATTTTATCCCCTTTGCCAGAACTAGGCCATCTCGGCTCTGTGGTCTGCAGCTGGTCTTGAAGAAAATTATTTTCTATGTCCTGCCTCTAGAAGACCCCTGTCCTCTGAGTGTGAATCTCATTTCCTCACCAGTGGATGGTCACAGCTCCAGTCCTCATGCACCCATATGCTTCCCAGGAGAGCTCCCTGGACTGTGTGAGAAGGGGGAGGAAGTTTTCAGACCAACTGGGAGGGACTCTTGCCCTGGAAGCAGGGGATGTGATGGAATAGATAGCCCTAGACCTGGGGAAATACCTTTCCCAAAGCAGGGACATCATATATGAGGTCTAAAATGGGACAGAGAGGATGGGATTGGCAGTAGGGTAAAAACAGAATACTAGGTTATTTTCTGTGTAAAATATAAGACAAATCCTGCTATTCAAGCCTGCACTGAGTGAAGAGCCTGCATAATAAGGGGTGAGGCATATCTGACCTGCCTCAATCCCTGTGCTGGGATTTGCACAATTACCTTTAGTGATTCCACATACGGACAGGGAAATCCTCAGGGGGGACTACGTGTGGGCCAGACTTGAGTTCAAAAGTGTCCTCAAAGGATTATCATACCACATGCCACAATACGTGGAGACATAGGCCTCCGTGCCTTCTGTGTATCTTAACTGAGCACCGACTGTTCTCCTGGCTGGGAGGACAAGGCTGAGCAAGCAGACAAGATCCCTGTCCTACCTCTTCCTCCCCACAAAAAAATGATAGGGGAGAAAACTAGAAGTGAACAGATGCAAGCAAGAGAATGTAGTGATGCCATGCTTCAGGATGGAAATAAACCAGGAAGGATACAGAGAATAATAGACTGGGATCTATCCAGAGATGGCCTTTCTGGGCAGGTAACACTAACACAGAAACTCGAGGATGGGAGGTGTCTGCCATGCAGGGCAGTTTGAAGACGTAGCACCAAGTTGTTGGCAGGCCTCCCGTCATGGAGGGTAGTGTCTCTGTCCCCTCCCCTTGGATCTGGGCAGGTTCCTGCCTGCTTTAATGGATAGAGATTGGCTGTAGTGGTGCTCTGTGACTTCCCAGCCTAGTCATAAAAAGCCAAGCGTTCATTCCACTTTTGTGGAAACCCTCATTCTTGGGCTCCGAGCTCCCAAATAAGAAGTCAGGGCCCTCTGAGGTGTCCATGCTCTGGAGACCCAAGCCACAGGGAGAGGCCACATGGAGGAGCTTGGCTCAGCAGCCCTGCTGAGCGCCCAGCTGGCAGCCAGCATCAACAGCCGGCCAGATGGATGAGTCATGGGGACATCTGGCCCAGTCGAGCCTGCAGATGACTCCAGCCCCAGCTGACATCTTCCTATAACCTCAGGAAACACCCCATCTGATACTTACCATCTTAGTCCTCCCAAATTCCTGACCCAGGAAATTGTGAAATACAGTAGACAAACTGGTATTGTTTTAAACTAGATTGGGTAGTTTGTTATGCATATGCAAGTTTGTGCACATGCCTGGGGCTGTGTGCATGCTCAGAAATGATCTGAGAGGCTCTCAGCTCTCACCTATGGCTGACTCTGAGGCCCTGTGCCAGCAGGAAGTGAAGGCTAAGGCAAAGTTGTAAGCTGCCCAGCTGAGTGTTGAAGGCTGGCCCTCAAGTGTGTAGCCCCTTGGCAAAGACTGGGGGGCTTATTGATTCTAGGTGTTTAAAGAAATCTCTGTCCTGTCATCAGCTGACTAAGAGAAACTAATGGAACAGAGGCTTTGTGGCCACATACGACAAAGAATACAGTTTTTACAGAAAGTTCAGAAAAGTCACCAAACAAATGGCTACATGAACCCTAGGGAGGGGAGGAGAATCAGAGTTCCAGAGTTGCCACAAGAGATTATTTAAAATGCCTTTTCAACAGCAACAACTATAACAACAACAAAGCAGGAAGCATGCAAAGAAACAAGAAAAGAAGGCTCATACACAAGGCCAACAATAGAAATTATTCATTAGGAAGCCCAGACACTGAACTTATTAGACAGATATTTTAAGCTGGCTATTTAAAATATGCTTAAGGAACTAAAGGAAGCTATGTCTAAAGACTAAAATGGGAGTATGAGAAGGATGTCTCACCAAATAAAGAATATCAATAAAGAGAGAAAAATTATAAAAAAGAAAAGTAGAGATTCTGGATATGCTGCTAAGATGTCCAATATTCTAGCTGGTCACAAAGATGTACCATGATTGTGACTACTGGGAATGAACAAATGAAAGCAAGGTCTGGGGAAAAAAACCCCACATTTTCAGAGAACAGGTGGCTGAGGACTATCCCTGGGTGATACCTCCATCCTCAGTGAGATGAGCTGGGAGAAGAAGCCGGTGTCTCTAACCTGCGTTTGTGTCCTGCATTGTGCTGAGTTGGTGTCTGCACACATGAGGCGCTCAGTGCTGTCTGTGTTGGCTGACCACTCCCCAAGGGTGGAGGGTCAGAGAGCAGAGGAGCAG
>NW_006769482.1:1610139-1628425 GCF_000442215.2 Lipotes vexillifer
AATGGTGGGGAATTAACAGGATGGGAGCAGGAGGGCTTTTGGACTTGGCAAGTTTGTGGGTGACTTGGCACCCCATTTGTGGCTGCACCGTGGAGGATGAGAATCTGCCTGCAGGAGGTGGTTTGGCTTTGCCTTGCATAGATGCTTTCTCCTGGCAGAAGAGCAGGTGCTGTGAGAACGTCTGCCCTACCCAGATACCTCGAACTGGGGTAAACCCAGTGGCTCCAGAGCAAGGCCTGGACACTTAGGGCCAGTGCATTGTGAATCTTTAGAGAGGCAACCACATTCCCAAGTGCCTTGTGGGTGATCCTGCTGATGAGATGGAGGCCCTTTCTCGGGGGCTAAGTACCAGAAGGGCGGTACCAACAACAGGCTATGGGGCCCAAGGGGAGACCAGCCAGGCTTTGCCGGGCAGTCGAGTGAGACTGGGTTCTGAAGAAGGAGGAGAGATCCTGGAGGGACTCATGACCTCCTTGTGATGTGAAACTCTCCTCAAGGTCAAACGGAATCCAATGCTATGAAACTCATGGACTCAGTGAGTGACGGCTTTGACCAGCTTCAGAGACCAGTAATTCCACACGCTCTCAACTGTTGAATCTTCTTGCAGCTGGTCGATCCCCCAGGCCATTTCTCCTCCTTCTCCTCCTGCTGTGGCCCTGTCTCCATCCACCTGGCACTCATCTTACCTGCTGGAGAGAGACTGGGAAGATAGCAACGCATCAGCAAGGTTCTGTGGTGTGGTGACTGGGTAGGAACTCATTGCATCATCTTTCTTTATGTTGTTAGATCTCAAAAAGAATATGTGGGTTGAGGGATTCAAATGTTGGGCTGCTCTTACCTACTCGTGTTCCTTCTCTAATTCCAAAGACAATCGAGATTTGACCTTATTTGGGAACTTCTCACGGAGCATCATACATCCTCATACATCCTGCCTGAAATAAGAAGCATTGAAATATCTGGGAACCCCCATAGAAGACACTTTTCCTTCTCAGTGTCTCTTCCTCATTTCCTTTCCCACCAGAAAAACCCAAACTTTTATCTGTGCAGCAGACAGAGAGACCTTGATCTCAGAGAAGGTAGGTTTCCCACTCCCCTTTGGTCTAAACTAGTCACAGCAATACCTGTTTCCTTTGCCACTGATTGTTCTAAGGGGTGCATGGGAACATGTTCTGCATGATGAGAGGTAAAAAGAAATCAGTTGGAGTCTCATTACGGTTTTTCTCCTGTCCCTTCCTTCCAGTTTGGGATGCTGGTGCAATGACTGGAGCTCTGACTGCTATTTTGTAACTAGGTGACCAGCATGAGGATTAAAAGCCATTGTGCTGGGAATGAAATGGAAGGACAGGACGTGTCTGGCTCGGATGGCGTCATTGAGCTAGGGCACCAGCTCTGGCTTTTTATTCTGTGACACCACTAAATGCCACTATTGTTTCAGCCTCTCTGAGATGGCCTTTCTCATATTTGTAGCAAAAACCACTTTTTGGGAAATATTTTTACAAAATTTTAGCCTGAGTAGGTGTTACTTTACACAGACATATTTGTTCCTTTTCAACTAACTTAAACTGAGGTGGCTTTCACTTCTCTCTCTGCAAATCTTGTTTGTCAGCAGAGCCGGGTGGGGAGGAGAGGTGGAGGATGTCACCTCCCAACAGAAGAGGAGGTTGGAAGCTGCCCCGCAGATCATAGAGGCCGTGTGCAGGTAGGAGAGGATCTGTTGAAACTTGTTTTGCCCTCTCAGGTCTGGCTCCGTTCTGGGGTGAGGATCCTGCTGCACCGGCCAAGGGTGGGAGATGTGTGGGGCTTTTGGACCATCAGCATCTTGGGTCTCATGGAGATTCCTCTTCCTGGGGACCACCACAACTCCCTGGGGTGTCTGGAAGGGTGGCAGCCTGGTGCTTTTAAAACATGCCCGCAAATTCTTTGACAATCCTCCAGCCAAGAAGTGGGGTCTATGCTCCCCCCCGCTTGATGCTGCGTGAGCCTCTGTGGCCTCGGGTGACTTCTGAGGCTCTGATGGAAGAGGTCAGGCAGCTGTGCCTGCTTCTCTCAGAACCCTTGCTCTGGGAGCCTCCAAGTCAGAAGTCTGGGTTTTGAGGGTGCTAAGCCGAGAAACCACACGGAGAGATAGAGAGAAACAGAGAGAGAGAAAGAGATTGACAAAGACAGAGACACATAGGGAGAGAAAAAGAAAGACAGGCAGAGCAACAGAGAGAGATAGACAAAGACAGGGAGTCAGAGAGACACAGAGAGACAGAAATAGAGAGAGAGAGGATGTCCACCCGCCCAGCCAGGGCCCAGTGTGTAAGTGAGAGGCACCGCTCCAGTCATGGTCTTGGCTGCCCCACAGGAGAGGCCCTGGGCTGGGACGCCAGCTGAGCAAGGATGACCCTGATGACCTAGGCAACCGGGAGGTTTGCTATATGCACCAGACAACAGGAAGGGATGAAAGCTGGCCCCAGCCAGCGTTCTCAGGCCATCTCACAGGGACAGGACGTAGAGGGGGTGAAGCAGGGGGCTCACTGGGGCTGCTGCGGGGCAGAGAAGATACCTCAGGCTGTCAGGGGTAGGGGGTGGGGTAACCCTGAGCCTCACCGAGCTGGGCAAACAGAACCATCTCCAGATGCCAGAGCACCCGGCCCCTCCTCTCACAGCCCGCCCTTCCAGCATCTAGAAGCTACTTTGGAGAGGGCAGGGCTGGCAGAGAAAATCTTGGAAGGATCTGTACATTCAAGCCAGGCAAACTTAAGTCTTTGGACTGGACTTAGTGTCATTCATTGCTGTGTCACAAACAAACCTAAATACCTGGATGAACACAGCAGTCATTTCTTATTTTTCATGATTCTGTGCGTGGCTGGGTGGGTACCCTCGTGATATTCCTCAGGGCTCAGGCAGGCACTGCGTGGGTGTCCCAGGGTCTCCCCCATGAGTCAGGAAGTCCCCTAGGCCCTCTCTCCTTGGGGTCTGTTCCCAACCTTCCCAACGCAGCGGTGGTCCCGGGCGGCAGACTTCTCACGGAGCGTCATCCTGGCTGCCTCATATGAGTGGAGATGAGTGGTGAGAGCAGCACACGTCAGGATGGGGACGTGGCCGCACTTCATCCACTGCAGGCAGGGTCTCCGGGACAGATGGACTTGAGTCATCCTGCCCCTTCCTTATGCCCTACCCCCAGCCTGGCGGGGCAGAGGCTCAGGCACAGTGGGATTCATCCTGGGAGGTGAAGAGCCTACCTCTTCTGCTTAACGACACCTTCCTGGTTACCTGGAGCCCCTGGAGGGCAGACAGGAACACTGTTTTGTATGAGATTTAATCTCTAGGCTGTCTTATGTATAGAAGTGTATGTTGGTGACACAATTCTCACATGCCTTACATTTGGGCTTTGCATTATGCCCCTGAAATCTCCACATGAACTAAGGACATTTTATTTTACTTTTAAAATTAAACAAAAGGGCTTCCCTGGTGGTGCAGTGGCTGAGAGTCTGCCTGCTGATGCAGGGGACATGGGTTCGTGCCCCGGTCTGGGAGGATCCCACGTGCCGCCGAGCGGCTGGACCCGTGAGCCATGGCCGCTGAGCCTGCGTGTCTGGAGCCTGTGCTCTGCAACGGGAGAGGCCACAACAGTGAGAGGCTGGTGTACCACAAAAAAAAAAATAAATAAAAAAATAAACAAAAGTTGTAATAAAACTGTATATATTTAAGGTGTATAACAACAAAAATTGTATATATTTAAGATGATTCGATGTACCTATACTACTGTGGAGTAGTACAGTCAAGCTAATTAACACATCTCACACAGTTACTGTTTTGGGTGCAAAACCCACTCTCGTAGCAAAGTTCCAGTGTTCAAATGCTATTATTAACTGTGGTCATCATGTTGCACATTAGAGCTCCAGACTTACTCGTCCTATATAACTGCAGCTTCATACCCTTTGACCACATCTCCCCCGACTCCCCCGCCTCCAGCCCCTGCTAACCACCATTCTACTCTCTGCTGCTGTTTACTTAACTTCTTTAGATTCCACATATGAGTTCCTGCAGTTTTTTGTTTTGTTTTGTTTTGTTTTTTCCCCTGTGTCTGGCTTATTTTACTTAGCATAAAGTCCTCCAGGTCCGTCCGTGTGGTTGCAAATGGCAGGATCTCCTTCTTTATTATGGCTGAGTAACGTTCCATTGTGTATATATTTACATCACATATTTGATGGAGACTTAGGTTGTTTCCATGTCTTGGTCATTATGAATAATGGGAAATGAACATGGGGGTGCCGATATCTCTTCTAGGTAGTGATTTCACTTCCTTTGGGTAAATACTCAGAAGTTGAATTGCAGGATCATATGGTACTCTATTTTTTAGTTTTTAAGGAACATTCATGCTACTTTCCACAGTGTCTGCACCAGTTTACATTCTCATCAACAGTGAACGAGGGTTCCCTTTTCTACATATCCTCTCCAACACTTGTCATTTTAAAATAATAAAGATTTAAACAGTCCACTTAATGTCAGCAAAAAGTCAGGATGAATTCAGGAAGCTAGATAATCATTTTGCATCGAGGAGAAAAAGCCCGAATCTCCTGAAATTCAGTGAGTGTGCTGTATCCCATCCACTTTATCTCAGCCTGAACTCCTGGCTCAAGTTTTACTGCTGTAGGAATACTCAAAAGAAGGTTAACTCCTGGCTCAAGTTTTACTGCTGTAGGAGTACTCAAAAGAAGGTTAAGGACAGAGAGAAGGAAAGACAGAGAGAGAGGAATGAGAGACAGTGCGAAATAAAAAAGACGGTTGGATAGTGGGTGTTATTCCATGAGAGTAGAAACGCTGCCAGAGCACAAGTTGGACCCCCTGTGGTTTTGGAACCTGTCTCTCCTCAGCTGATTCTCTTTGCAGCCTCGTCTCCTCTGCAGGCCGCACATGGGATGGGAGAGGGGTTCTCACCATCTGTCCTGATGGAGTGGTGCCTTCTAAGCTTGGGAGTGAACATTTATGGAGAGTGGGGCCATTAAACACGTTGGTTTCAGAGGGCCCAGCTCCAGGCCCTGAAACTCCAGACACTGTGATTATTACTGATGATTCATACCAACAGCCTGTGTAGTATTTTATCGGGTGTTTCCTTTGACCCACACATTATCATTAATGATTTATTATTTGTAATTTCCGATGAAGCTGAAGACGTAAGTGGAAGCGATTGGTACCAAAGGTTTAACCATTTCTTCCATTTCTCAGCTTTCACGACTAATAGGAGGAGGGAGGGGAGGTGGAGGAAGAGAAGGGATAACAGTTTAGAGCCCATTGGGGGGAAGCACATGGAACAGTGATAGGGAGACCTCCCACCAGCACAGGCCTGCAAACCTCCAGCAGCTCACCTGCCAGAGACAGGGGCAAAGCTGAGCTGACCAGCCTGTCTTGGGTTTCGAAATCCTTGACTCAGGACTGGCTGACTTCACTCAGGTAACATCTGAAAGATTTAACCAAGAAGAGAAGACTGGAATTTTGCTGTTCCAAAAGGCTTCCATGAAATTCCCGAATGCATCTGTATGGATGTCCTACTTAAATCTTTTGTGAATTTTCACCCAATAATTTTCTTTTCATCCATCCAGATTATCCCTCCAAAGAGAACATGAAGGTAAATCAAGTCAAAAGTTCTGTTCATTGGCTTTTCCCCTGAGAGGGAAAAAAATACTCCAGGAATGTGGATCTGAACCCAGGATGATCCAGAGGGAAAACCGTCAACTTTTAATTTTCCAACGTTGATGAAATCTTCCATGAATCCCTCACAGCCTCCAGTCTTATTTTCCAATTTCTCGGTCTGTGCTCAAGAGCTGTGGAATCAAACTTGGCTGCACCTGCAGTTTTGGGCCCCTCTCCTTCATTCTCTCAGAGGTAGTGTTATTTCTCTAGAGGTATGCTGGCTCTCCCCATGTGCCCCCTGGCCTCGCCAAGTCCCTCCAACTGGAATGTTCTCCTTGGCATCTTCATTTTTGAAACTCTCTCCGTCACCATCATGCCCCTTTGTGGAGGCAGTTTGGCCATTTATGTACCAAAATTGTCCAAGTGAAGACTCATTATTGAAGTTTTCTAAGAGTCATTCACACACGCACACACAGACACACACACAAAGACACAAACAGACACACACAGGGCTGCAAGGATCCACAGGAGAATATTCCCTGCATGTTGTGTGCAAGGGCAGAAAATAATGGAGCTCATCTCTATGTGCAGGGACAACTTAAATGCAGTATAGCACCACTGCCCTGGAATACACACAACTTTAAAAGGGTGTAAATATGCCCAGACACAGGAAGATGCCTACATTAGCAATCTGTTGCTACATAGCAATATACTGCAAACTTAGTAGCTTGAAACAAGACACATTTATTATTTCACAGCTTCTATGGGTCAGGAGTCTGGGCACAGTTTAGCTGGTGCTCTGAAATCAAGGTGTCAGCTGGGGCTGCTGTCTCATCTGAGGCTCCACTGAGGAAGGACCTCCCTCCTCACTCACGTAGTTGTTGGCAACATTCAGTTCCTTCTGTATTGTCAGACTGAGGGGCTCCCATTCTCCATCTTCCCCACATGGCCACTTGCTTCCTTGAAGCCAGCTAGGGAGTGTTTCCCGGTAAAATTGATGTTATAACTTAATGTGACATAATCATGTACATTTCATCACTTTTGCCATATTTTGTTGGTTAGAAACAAGTCATAGGTCCTCCCCACATTCCAGAGGAAGGGATTGCATGTGAATATTAGGAGGTGGGCAGGGATCACTGGAGGTCATCTCAAAGTCTGTCTGCCACAAACAAGAGAAAAGGAACACAGAAGAGATAGATAGCTGACCACAAAGATTCTATGGAATCGAGCCATTGCTGGGAAGGGGCTTCCAGCCAAAGCATCATTCCTCAGCACCCACTTCTATCTAGCCAAGTGGCTAGTTCTCACCAATGGAACGTGAGTGGATGCAACACATATCACTTCTGGTCCACACTGTTAAGAAATGGATGTGACCTCCCCTGTTTTCTCTCTCCTCATCTGCCCATTGAGTTGGAGTTGTGTTGAAGACGTGGAGTCACCAAGGGCAAGGACTTGCATCCATGAACCTGTGTTCGGAGGAGAATCCCCAAACAATAGCACCCATGTGGATGGTGATGTGCCCATGAAATACATTTTTATCTTGTTTAGCTGTGCAGATTTCAAGACTTAAGTAATACATATGGTGAAGTATGATCCCATTAAAAAAACCTCTATATGCATGTATGTAGGTATGTATGTATGTAACAATATGAAATTTTCCTTCTCTTAATCAGGTAGGTAGAATCCCCCAGCTCTCTATTGCTGTAAAGCAAACTACTCTAAGACATTGAATCATAAAACGATAAACATTTTTAATCTTTTCTGGTTTCTGTGTGTCAGGAATTTGGGAGTAGTTAGCTGGGTGGTTCAGGCTGTGGTCTCATCTGAAGGTATGATTGTGGCTGGAGGACCCACTTCCAAAGTGGATCCCTACATGGCTGGGCTGTGGGTGCTGGTTATTTTCTGGAGGCATCCGTTTCTCTCTGCATGGGCGTCTCCATAGGGCTGTTTGAACATTTTCATGGTTTGTGCCTGGCTTCCCCTAGAGCAAGGGATCCCAAAGGCTACCAGGCAGAGACAATGTCTTTCATGACCTAGCTTTGGAGGTCACACACAGTCACATCTGCAGTGTCTTACTGGTGACACAGGTCAGTGCTGCACAGAGCATGAGGACCAGGAGATGAGAACCAGTGGGACCATCCTGAGGAATAGCTAACCACGGGAGGAACCAAAGGAAAATCACTTGATGAGATCCTTGGGGCAGGGCATGGAAGCCTGAGGAGTTTTAAAAAAATGCACAAACCAATACAATAAATGGAAAGGCTAAGCTGTTCCTGATGAGAGCAGGAGCACAGGGAGAAGAGCATGAATGGGGGGCGGGTGCAAGCAGAGGGTAGCACCATGCGGGGTGGGTAGGGGGACACACCATGTGGTGAGCTCCTAGGGCTCAGTGAAGACAGAGATGGCTTTGCAGAAGCAGAAGCCTGGGCACAGACGACGATGCAGACATCAGCCCTCAGCCCACCGAGTGATTTGGGAACAGATGCTCTCTTCACCTCATGGGAGCTGGAGCTGAAATCGGGGCATGTCTGCAGTGGGAGTCCTTGGGGGCTCACTGTCCAGCATTCCCATGAAGTGATAAGGAGGCTGCAAGCAATTTGTACTCCACATCTGCTGCCTTCACCTCCCAGGCCAAGGAGATGTAGGGGTGGCTGCTTTCTGCTGTGTCCGGGTTCTCCAAAGTGGGGCGTTCACATGGAAAACTTTCCACTTCCATTTCCATTTTTTATCTGCAGAATAAAAATCTTGCCTGGTGCAGACGCTGGGAGTGTGTGCCCACCCTGGCACCGGTGCCCAGTTAAGTGGGATCCAGGGCTTCATCATCTCATCCAACTGCACCCACCCCTACTAAGGGACAGATGGCTCCAAACTGCAGAGTGAAGATTATACTCAGGATTTTTCAGGGTAAGAGAAGACAGCTGACAGCGTGAAAACATCCACTGTCTGTTAGATCTCACAGGATGCCTCTCCCAAAATTACAGTAGCAAGAATTATGTAAAAGAGGGATTTACACCTGGAGTCACTACTGCAAACACTACCCTACAGGTGTATTGTCAACTGAGTACTAACCAGTGTGGTTAAGACCAACATTTTTTTTGTGTGTGTGTCTCCCTCCCTCCCACCCTCCCTATCCCACCCCTCCAGGTGGTCGCAAAGCACCGAAGACCAACATTTTTAGCAGAACATTCAAAAATATTTTTTCAGCTTTGTTTCATCCATTAAAGGGCTCTGTGTGTGTTGTATGTAAAACACAAATACAGCAGTTACATGTAATAATATACACACATATCTATGCTCTCATCTTTTCACTGACAGTGCTGCATGATCAGAAAATGTGGGGACCATTCTTTCTGTCTCCTCCCACCGCTACCCTCCACCCAGCAGGCAGGGCCAGCCTTCCACCCTAGGGTGTCCCACTCGGCCACCACCCTTGGCAGGCAGGGAGCCCACTCTGCCTTGGGTTGATTCTCTGGTTGTCCCCTCCCCATGCAAGTCCTGCTTCTGAGGTTGGGCAATTGTTGGGCTCTGACCCGGTCAGCAGCGTGAGGAGGCCAGGCTCAGGCCCAGGTTGGGAGATGAAGAGGGAAGAAGGCCTCGTCTGGGTCTGGCCCACGGCAGCACCACATCGAAGAGCATCACTGCTTGCACAGCTTTGTGAGTCCCAGGCAGCACCCCTGCTTGCTGTTAATGCCACCCTGTCTGTGGGACTTGCTCTGCTCCTGGGGCACCCCCATCAACCTCAGGCTCACCCCTGGTGTCCTCTGCACCCCACCACCATCTGCGAGGGCCATTCTTTCGCCCGTATCCCATCTTGTTCTAAGTTGGTCAAATCATTTGGTGGATCTCCAGGAAGGCATCCAAACGGCAGACACTGAGGCTCAAGACCTCTAGCTAGCCCCTCATCGCTGTGACACTGTCCTGACTTCCTCCAGCCTTGCAGGATGGGGCACAGGGTGAAAGTTGCAGCAGGGGTTCTGTCGGCCCTCAGGGTGGCTGGTGGCCTGAGGTCAGCTGACACTGGCCCTCCAGCCCATCCTATCACCCGTCCTTCTCACTCCCACCTGGGGCAAGCAGAACTGTTTGGAGCCTTGTAGGATGACTTGCCAGGCATTTCAGTGTCAGATTCTGAGGATGGGCAGAAAATGTCCAGTGTCCCCACATGAGCTCCAGTCCCAGCCTCTGTCCATTGTTACTATAAATAGGGAGCTCTCTTACACCTCCCTGCACCCCAAATCCAAAGCAGCACCCTGTCTCTGGTCTGCAGGTCCTCACTGGAGATGCTCTATCGGGGTGAATATTCCGTCTCCAAGTGTTAGGTTGGATGACCAGTCAGATCACTGTTCTGTTTCTCCCCAGCCCTCAAGACAGCTACCCTTCATAACCTCCAGAACATAGGTAGAGGGTCTCCAGGCTCCCTGGGAGTGTGTGCCCACCCTGGCGCTGGTGCCCAGTTAAGTGGGATCCAGGGCTTCATCATCTCATCCAACTGCACCCACCCCTAAGGCTCAGCCAGTGAGGCCACTCCCCGACACTGGGACCTGCAAGCCAGGTCCTGGCTCTTTTCTGCACTGAATAGGTGGCCCCTGGAGCATCTGATTTTAATCTGCTCATCTCTGGTTGCGGCGTCTCTGTGGGAATGGGGTGACCAGGGGTCATCCTAGACTGGGTTCACTGACAATGAGGAACTTTCTCTTGCTAGGAATGGAACTGTCAGGAATTCTTGCACAGGAAAGCTACTCCTGGAGCCCCTGGCCTCTCTGCAAGTTCCTGGACAGGAGCTATCCTTGCCGCATGCCTCCTGGCTTCTATGGTCAGGGTTAGAAAGGTAAGAATGGATGCACGCAATGCCAGGCATTCAGTCCAGCTCGTCTTTTGGGGCTGTGTTTCTAGCCGAATGAGGCAAGCCTAGGTGTCTGATGTGCCTGGACCATCTCTAGTCAGAGGAATCATTTTCCAATTAGCGCTGGGGATAGCACCCTCCCCTCTGTCAGGAGTCAGCCTGCTTCACTCCCGGATCTGGGATGCTCGTAGCCATTGTGCAAGGGACACCAGTATCTGGTGGCCGTTCTCTGGCTGGCTCACGGCCTCTGCCTGGAGCTTTGACCTGTCCTCCATGGGGGTGCAGACAGCCTGGGGTGCCAGCACACACAGCTTGACCCAGAAAGCAACCAGTGTTGACATCCTAGCCCATGAGAAGTCACTTATTTTTTTTTTATCACTTTATGTTTTTTGAAGTATAGTTGATTTACAATGCTGTGTTAAATTCTGTTGTGCAGCAAAGTGATTCAGTTATACATATATATGCATCGTTTTTAGTATTCTTTTCCATTATGGTTCATCACAGGATATTGAATATAGTTCCCTGTGCTATACAGTAGGACCTTGTTGTTTATCCATTCTATATATACTAGTTTGCATCTGCTAATCCCAAACTCACAGTCCATCCCTCCCCCATGATCCCTCCTCCTTAGCAACCACAAGTCTGTTCTCTATGTCTGTGAGTCTGTTGCTATTTTGTAGATAGGTCCATTTGTGTCATATTTTAGATTCCACATATAGGTGATATTATGTGGTATGTGTCTTTCTCTTTCTGACTTACTTTACTTAGTATGATAATCTCTAGTTGCATCCATGTTGCTGCAAATGGCATTATTTCGTTCTTTTTTATGGCTGAGTAATATTACATTGTATATTTGTATATATACCACATCTTTATCCATTCATCTGTTGATGGACATATAGGTTGTTTCCATGTCTTGGCTATTGTGAATAGTGCTGCTATGAACATAGGGGTGCATGTATCTTTTTGAATTAGAGTTTTGTCTGGATATATGCCCAAGGGTGGGATTGCTGGATCACATGGTAATTCTATTTTAGTTTTCTGAGGAACCTCCATACTGTTTTCCATAGTGACTGCACCAACTTACATTCCCACCAACAATGTAGGAGGGTTCCCTTTTCTCCACACCCTCTCCAGCACTTGTTATTCATAGAGTTTTTAATGATGGCCATTCTGACCAGTGTGAGGTGGTACCTTGTAGTTTTGATTTACATCTCTCTAATAATTAGTGATGTTGAGCATCTTTTCACGTGCCTATTAGTAGCCACGTGTTTTAAATGCGGTGGGAGCAACATCAATCACGATGGGGTTTCCAGATGTAGCAGATAAAAATATTGTCCCATTTTGAGCTTATTTTTGTGTATGGTGTTAGGGAGTGATCTAATCTCATAGTTTTACATGTACCTGTCCAAAGACCTAAATGTAAGGCCAGAAACTATCAAACTCTTAGAGGAAAACATAGGCAAAACACTCTATGACATAAATCACAGCAAGATCCTTTTTGACCCACCTCCTACAGAAGTGGAAATAAAAACAAAAATAAACAAATGGGACCTAATGAAACTTAAAAGCTTTTGCACACCAAAGGAAACCATAAACAAGACCAAAAGACAGCCCTCAGAATGGGAGAAAATATTTGCAAATGAAGCAACTGACAAAGGATTAATTTCCAAAATTTACAAGCAGCTCATGCAGCTCAATAACAAAAAACAAACAACCCAATCCAAAAATGGGCAGAAAACCTAAACAGACATTTCACCAAAGAAGATGTACAGACTGCCAACAAACACATGAAAGAATGCTCAACATCATTAATCATTAGGGAAATGCAAATCAAAACTACAATGAGATATCATCTCACACCAGTCAGAATGGCCATCATCAAAAAATCTAGAAACAATAAATGCTGGAGAGGGTGTGGAGAAAAGGGAACACTCCTGCACTGCTGGTGGGAATGTGAATTGGTTCAGCCCCTATGGAGAACAGTATGGAGGTTCCTTAAAAAACTACAAATAGAACTACCATATGACCCAGCAATCCCACTACTGGGCATATACCCTGAGGAAACCAAAATTCAAAAAGAGTCATGTACCAAAATGTTCATTGCAGCTCTGTTTACAATAGCCCGGAGATGGAAACAACCTAAGTGCCCATCGTCGGATGAATGGATAAAGAAGATGTGGCACATATATACAATGGAATATTACTCAGCCATAAAAAGAAACGAAATTGAGCTATTTGTAATGAGGTGGATAGACCTAGAGTTTGTCATACAGAGTGAAGTAAGTCAGAAAGAGAAAGACAAATACCATATGCTAACACATATATATGGAATTTAAGGGAAAAAAATGTCATGAAGAACCTAGGGATACAGGAATAAAGACACAGACCTACTGGAGAACGGACCTGAGGATATGGGGAGGGGGAAGGGTGAGCTGTGACAAAGCGAGAGAGAAGCATGGACATATATATACTACCAAACGTAAGGTAGATAGCTAGTGGGAAGCAGCCGCATAGCACAGGGATATCAGCTAGATGCTTTGTGACCACCTGGAGGGGTGGGATAGGGAGGGTGGGAGGGAGGGAGACGCAAGAGGGAAGAGATATGGGAACATATGTATATGTATAACTGATTCACTTTGTTATAAAGCAGAAACTAACACACCATTGTAAAGTAATTATACCCCAAAAAAGATGTTAAAAACAAATATTGTCCCACACAATATTTAGGATGTACTTACAGTAAAGTTTATTTGCTGTTTGTCTGAAATTTGAATTTAACTGGGTGGTCTGTATTTAATCCGACAGTCCTAACTGCACGGGCTTTGAATCTGGCTTCTGCCATTGAATGGCCTGAGAGCTGTCTGACCTCCCTGAGATTCAGTTTTGTAGTCTGTAAAATGCAAATGACAACACCTCCCCTCTGAGGTGTGTGAGATCCTTCTAGCTGAGTACGGGGCTATCTGGGGCAGTTACCACTCTCAGTGGTCAGGGAGAAGAAGTGAGATGGTGCTGGATGGCTTGCATTAATGCTGGTAACAAAGGTGGCCATTTACAATCAGAATTCCTGACCGGGGTCCTCTGTGCGGCACACAACAGGCTCCCTCTTAGTGCTGGGCATGTTCCCTTTATCAGAGCCACCATTGGCCACCCGATGTGAAAGGGCCTGAGAGTGTCAGTCAAAAGTTACCTCATCAGAGCTGCTCCATCACCCCGGTGGCCCCCTCCCTCAGTGCACTGCACGAGGGTGGAGGTGGGTCCCCTTTATGTCAGCCCCAAGAGGCTCCATGCCCAGCAGTCCTGGATGGTGACACTGACGTCTACTGAAGTTGGCCTCAGTCAGGCACTTTCCTTGCTCAAGATGTAAGTGACACTGTCTCATCTTCATTACCGGGGGTCTGGCCAGGCCAGGGAACTAACCCATGGCTCCACAGCCTGCCGGTGGCATCCCAAGCCCTGCAAACCCTTGGCTGGCCTAGGTAGCCTGAGGCACCTCTGCTGCTTGGGAGAGTGAGTGTTCATATAGGGGAGATACCTCAAGGCTGCTCCCAGGGCTCTCTTGTTGCCATAGTGACAGATAAAATAATGGCAATACCTCAGATGGTTGACAAGATGTGGCATCTGGTGCTGTCATGGATACAACATGCTCAAGACTGTGTTCTAATGTGGTGAGTGTTTATGGTTTCGTACCTGGAAGGGTGGGGGGTGGAAAGGATTCCGTGGCCCGGGTGACAGCTCCACCTCTGCAGTTGCATGTTGATGTTATATGGCACAGAACAGGTCATCCATGAACAGAAGCTATTGTTTTAATGAAAAATCCACACAGCTGACAATGAAGAGGAAATTGAGAAATAGACTCAGAGGCAGAGCTAGGACTTTGAAATGATTCAATCCAGGGATTCTTAACAGCAGTCTCCAGCTCACTTGCACTTTATACCTTGGAAGATAATGATAAGAAATGCTTTCTACCAGTTAACCGGGTCTCCTTTTTTCCTTATTTTTGGTGCCTTTGCTATATTGGTTTTCATTTTTAGCTCTGTTCTTTAACGGCTTCTAGAACCCAATCTCCTCTTTTACTTGGCTTATTCTCATTTGGGGACGTTTGATGATTAATGAAATAATGTTTAATCTATGTTATGATTTGAAAAGTAATGTTTATTACCTAGCAACCTGTAAAGAAATAATCCCAGTCACGATCTCCATGCAGGGGTTGGATGTCAGACCCCCCAGATGTGGGTGAGAAGAGTTGGATTTCTTGCTGAGGGGAAGGAGGTCCACACCCCCAGAGCTTCATGGGCATTGCCCAGGGGCAGCAAAGGAGGGATCTAATGAGAATTGGATGTCTGATTTATGGTGGGCTCCATTAGGATTGCGTCTGGGATTCTTGGGGCAGCAAGGTGAAGGATTCCCAGAATCTCAGTGTGCAAACTGCCTGTGGATGTTCTCTATCAAAGAGCTGACGGGTCTTTTGGGAAGTTCCTGTCATGAATAATTAAGCTATTTGCTTGGAATAGGGAAGGGATGCTAATGAATATGGTATGCGAGCAAAGCCCTGCTCATGTAGATGGTGAACACTGTGCGTGTGCGTGTGTGTGTGTGTTTACAGTTCTAACAGGACATACATGGACATATGTTAACTTAATTTTGCACATGCTTGTTCGGTTTATGATTTATGACAGTTAAAATGGACAATACCAAAAACAATATTGGAAATTGAAAACATTGCCATCTGCCCGGCACACTCCTGCTTAAACCTCTCTAGGGCTCCGTTTCGCCCAGATCTCAGTTTCCAGTGGGTCATTAGGCTCCCGGTGTCCCCAGCACCCGCCCTTCTGTCAGGCCAGTGTCTCATGCTGTTCCCGGTGTCCACTGCCCTCCTCTCTGGGCGGCACATGGTGACTCTCTCCCCACTCCCTCAGGGCCAGCCCCGTCTGCTCCTCCAGGAAGCCTCCAGCTTGTTGGGCCCGAGGAGCCCCATTTCCTGAGAGTCAGGGCTGTTGCCGAGATAGTGCTGTCTACACACTATTGCTCACACCGTGGGAGTTGCCTTCCTGCAGGGCCTGGGATGAGCACAATGGGTGTGTGAGTCTGTGTGTGTAGGTGTGTGTGTGTGTTTGTATGTAGGACTCTGTATATGTCTGAGTTTTATTGGGTTTCAGGGTGGAAATAAATGCAGAATAGTTAATCAAGAGGGTGATAGTTTTAATTTTCATTTTAGATAAAAATTGCAGTGTTCACACTGTGATCTTGACACGTTATTGACAGTTGTTCCATTTCTAACAGGCACATTTTTGTTCCTGGAAGTTTGCGCTCAGGTGAGGCTTGTGGGCAGAAGATGTATTCTCGGTGCCTCATGGCAGCCAGGAGGTCCTGTTCCAGGCAGCAGCCCCTGAGCCCCCGGGGACCCCAAATTCTGCATCTGCAGAGGGAAAAGTGAAAGCAGCCCCGTGGATGCCCACGCTCAATGCCGAGGAGGGCCTCAAATGACTAGCGAATCAGAAGAGACACCAGGTGACCCTCAGCACATCAGGAAGGAAGTCCTGACAGTGGCTGCCAGGATGTCATAAAATGACTTCAAAGAACTCAAATGTAGGCTTTTGAGGAGGTCTGAGACCTGAGGGGGCGGGGAACACCTGCGGTGGAGAGAAGTCCAGGCAAGTGTGGGGCAGAGAGGAGAGGACGGCGAGTGAGGAGCTCTAAGAAATGCACCAAGTGCCCACAAAACAAGCCTTGGTGAGTGTGCAGTAAGTAGAGAGATGCTGGCCCGCATCTCCCTTTATGGAGGGATTTGTAGATGATTACTTAGCTCACTTGGTATTATAGTAGAATGAACAAAAAGTCCTAAGCAAACAAAGCGAAGAACTCTGGATAAAGGCGTGAGGGCAGACTTTGATTTCATCAGATAAAGGATGATTTAAAAACATGGTTTCTTATCATACTAAGTGAAGTAAGTCAGACAAAGACAAACATCGTATGATATTGCTTATATGTGGAATCTAAAAAAATGATACAAATGAACTTATTTACAAAACAGAAACAGACTCACAGACTTAGAGAATGAATTTATGGTTACCAGTGGGAAGGGTGGGGGAAGGGATAGATTGGGAGTTTGTGATTGTCATGTACACACTGCTATATTTAAAATAGATAACCAACAAGGACCTACTGTAGAGCACAGGGAACTCTGCTCAATACTCTGTAATAACTTAAATGGGAAAAGAATTTGGAAAAGAATAGATACTTGTATATGTATGACTGAATCACTTTGCTGTACACCTGAAATTAATACAACATTGTTAATCAATGATACTCCAATATAAAATAAAAGTTTAAAAAACAGATGATTTCAAAGTGGACCAATAGGAAAAGAAGAGGGAATACCAGAATTGGGTATTAGTTGGATAAATTATGACACATCCATATTAGTTGGGGTTATATAGGCATTTAAAGTAACATTGAAGAATGTAATGTAAGGGCATCAAAAGATATCCATGACCTTATGTGAAAATACAGAAGGTAAAACACACACACAGAAACATACACACACACCCCTCACACATATAGGTGTGTCTACATGTAAAGACAGGAAGAAAGTAGACAAAATTGCTAGAGGGCTTCCCTGGTGGCGCAGTGGTTGAGAGTCCACCTGCCGATGCAGGGGACACGGGTTCGTGCCCTGGTCTGGGAAGATCCCGTGTGCCGCGGAGCTGCTGGGCCCGTGAGCCATGGCAGCTGGGCCTGCGCGTCCGGAGCCTGTGCTCTGCAGTGGGAGAGGCCACAGCAGTGAGAGGCCCGCGTACAGCAAAAAAAAAAAAAAAAAAAAAATTGCTAGAAATAATAGATGTGGGAGGTGAAAACACAACAATTTTCTTTTTCTCTCTTCTTTCACTGTTTTCTTTTCCTTTTTCTCTTGTCTTTCCTTTTTATTTTTTAATGTCAGCTTATCTGTATTTAACTTTAGCTTTTCTTTTTAAAAAATGAACATAAATATATGTATGTAACACATCTATACATATGTTTCTCTATGTTTTAAATAAGTAAAGCAATTTAAGAAAAGGAGTTTGGGAGACACCTACTGCACTCTGACTTAGGCCAGGCCCAGTCCTAGGGCTGTCTCTGTTTTCTCATGTAACAACCCCCTGAAATATCTGTACCTCTTCTCATCGGTAGGTGGGTGCAGGCATCCCAAGACAGCTGGCTCATTAGTGCTGGGCCCCTGGCCTGGCATACTGGCCTCTGTAGCCTTCAGGGCAGGGAGAGCTCATCTTAGTTTTGTGGTCATTTCTGAGTTCTGACTGCCATATGTCCTGGCTTGTCTGGAAGCCTAGTACCCTGCAGGCTGTGCCTCCCATTCGGGCTTCCGAAGAGACAATCTGAAGAGACAATCAGACTGAGCCAGGTAGGCTTTCTGTGCAGAGAGAGCTGAGGTTGCTTGGCACAGAGCTCAGGCTTCACCCTGAGAACAGCACCAGGCCCTCTGCCTAGACTGTTAGAGGGACATTCAGTGACTGTCCACAGTGGGGCCCCAAACCAGGAAAAAGGCTTGGAAAAGACCCCGCTTTGCAGATGGCAGACAAACCCCTGTGGGGTGTTGAGCTATAATCCAGATGTTCCTCTTGCTTCCTGTCTTCAAAGGAAAAGGAAAGCCCAGGTCTTTTTGTTGTAAACAGATACCATTTGTGATCAGGATGGGAAAGACAGTGGTGTTGGGTTATGCGCGATGACAGAATTCCCCTGGCTGGTACTCTGGGCCGTTTCCTCTTTGTTATGGCGTTCATCATATTGAGGAAAATAAAATGCAATTCCCGCTCTTCCAAAAATACACAA
>NW_006769482.1:1628445-1638427 GCF_000442215.2 Lipotes vexillifer
CTCTTCCAAAAATACACAAGTTTGTTTCAGTGCCCTCATGCCATTTATAACCCACAAGAGGACAGGAAGTTCAGACACACAATTTTGCCTGTTACCTAGAATAGCAGTGGGTTGTGTCCAAGACAAAAACTGACTCATAAGCCACAGGCTGAGTGTTCCACATGGACACCTATTTTTTTCCCTTAAACTATAAATTCCATAGTTCATAGTAAAGTCTCAGAGCCCTCTGAAGAGTGGCCATTAAAAGAGATGGGGCCATTTGGAAGAAAATAAGCCTTTCTTATTAAATTCAGACAACAGCAGGCATTAATACACAGGGCTCTTATGCAAGTAGCTGCAGGGGCCCCGACAGGACTGACCTCCTCTTCTGCAGCTGGTGGGAGCCCCAAGGAGGCAAGACACCTCAAATAACTGTGACCACATGATTTGGGCCATTAGTCACGTGCTTCCACTGTGGTCTTACACTTCAGGGAACTGCCTTTTCTCTCCTTCTAGGCTTTGAGCTCACAGGAGCAGGGATCATGTTTTCCTGTCTCATCCGCAGGGCCCAGCACTTTCTTGAACACAGTAGGTACACAGAAGTAGTCTTTGCAACTGTTGACGATGTGCAGGTTTCTGCTGCTCACTCTGTGCACCTGCTCTTTTAGAACTGCAAAACCATCCCCGCTCCATGTAGAGGTGCACACTCTTGGGTGGGCCCAGGCTGCAGGCACAGGGCTCTCTCCTAGCTTAATACTCTTACAAAGCATTTATGTTGTATTAACGTAGGGAGCAGAGGTTCACCTCTAAATTGAGGCAAAGCCATATCCTTTACAAGAAGCCCAGCCAAGACCTCTAGTTGCTGTCACAGCCTGCCGTGCCCCTTTCCCTGTCCCTGGGGGCTAACTGTGGGCTTAGCAGGCAGAGCTGGGCACCACTCTCCTTTTCAGTCTTTTGGCAAATTGCTGAACCTCTACCATTTTCCAGGAGATGGCCATGATGCTGTATTTGCTGCAAGGCAGTCGGGCTGGGCCAGTGAGGTCCCTTCCAAAAGGGATGGCCAGTGGGTGTGTGGTACAGACTCTCCTTCAACCTTCCACAGAGAGCAGAGCTGAGACCCCACAGGGGCAGGGTGACTGCAGGTCAGCGAGAGATGGTTGAGGGACCAGGCAGGAGACCATTTTGGCTTTGGTTCCACGAACATCTGCATGTTCACAGGTGTGCCGAGATGTTTAGAGGTGGGCCCTGGGTGTGGGAGGGGTGAGGCAGGGGCTTCTGTCGTGAGCTGGGAAGGTGTAGGGATCCGCTGTCTGCAGCTCATCAGCAGAGGGAGGGACTTGGTAGTGACAAGCTCCTCTCCCAGGCAGGGTCAGCCTTTCTGATTTTCAGGGATGCTGGTGCACTCGAGGGAGACAGACACACCCAGGGAGTGAGAGGCCGGTGGGTGGGGCAGGACGGTATGATGCCCGCAGACTGCTCGCCCTCATTACCTTTGCCTCCTGCTGAGGCTTCGCTGGCTCCCCACTCCCCTTGCATGGGCCACAGGGCTGGCTTTGACCTGGAACCTGAGGCCAGGGAGACAGAGGGAGAAGACAAGGCCAAGGACAAAGCTATACTCGTCCCTTGCCCCTCACAGCTGTTAGATCTGAGCATGTCACTTCCAGGAGCCTTGGCTAGTCCCTTAGTGAACTGGGGAGGCTGATGTCTTTGCAAAAAGGTCAGTGCCACAGCGTGGGTTCTGGGGTCTACCAGTGTGTCAGCCCTGCTCCTAGGTCTGCCACGTGTGACTGCAAACCCTTACCAGAGCACATGCACGGTGTAGCTGGGGAGTGTGTATATGTGTATGTGCCTGCATACCTGTGTCACATGCATGCTGTTGTGTGTACATGTGTATGTGTGTTATGTGCGAGCATGTGCTTGTGTATGCATGCAAACGTGCATGTGTGTGTGCATGTGTGTCTGTGTGCAGCTACATGCGTTTGCACGCATGTGTGTGCATGCCTCTGTGTGTGCGTGTGTGCATATATATGTGTGCGTTGTTTATGTGTGTGTGCCTGTGTGTATGTGTGTGAATGCCTGTGTGAGCATGTGCTTGTGCATGCGTGCGTGTGAATGTGTGTGTTGGGGAGAGCTAGATGCTCCTCCTTCTCTTGTGTATACATACACCTTGTGTCCTCAAACCCTAAGGTGCCACCTTTGCTCACAAGTGCATCTCTCTGTATGTCTTGGTCAGATGTTCACACATGGTATTTGAAATGAGGTTGAGTGGACAGGACAGAAACACTCCCCCCATGCGGCTGGTGAACAGCATCCGAGCCACAAGCGCTGCAGCGTCATATGCTGGGAGGATGTCCTACCCCAGTGTCCGGCCACCAGGGCTGCCTTCCCCTTGGCCTCCTGTGGCGCAGGGACTGCCGGAGTCCTCCTGGGTCCTGCTGGCCGCTCATGCCTCCTGCTTTTGGCATCCCACAATCGTTGTTGACTGCCTGAGCTGATTTGTTCACAGTGTTTTAAAAGTTAATGTTTATTTTTACCAAGGTGAGAGATGCACAGAGTTTTAAGAGCCACAGACTTGGAAGGAGGACCAGAATCCTCTGCCTCGTTTCTCTGGTTTCATTTCTCCTGAGAAGGAGCCTTACATCATCCCCAGCAAGAGAACGTGGTCACAGAGCTTAGTGTGGCATGTCCCTGGAATCCCAGTGTGTCCCTGGGTCTGGATCCTCTCACTCAACATCATGTGTGATTCCCCCAGGTGGTTATACGAACAGCTGGGTTTATCCATTCTTATCGCTGCAAAGCATTCCGTTGTGTGACTATGCTGGATGTGTAATACAAATATCACTTAATATATATAAACAAGTGATATAAAAAATATCACTTAAATATATAAACAAGTATAATATACCTGTACAAAAATTACATACTGTATAAAAATATATTTGTGTGTATGATTACATAATATGATATCAGCAATATAATAAATAATATATACTATATATACCATGTGATATATAATTTATATTATTTATTGTGCATAAATCTTATTTATGGTTTATAAATAATTTATAACATAATTGATCTAGTGTATTATCATATTCACTTATATATATACCATTCTACTGTTGATGCACACTTGAATTGTTTCAGTTTTTAGTTATTGTTTTTATCGAGATACAATTGACATAAAGCATTGTGTCAGTTTTAGGTGTGCAACGTCATAATTTGATGTATGGATATATTGTGAAATGATTACCATGTAAGTTTAAACACTCATCACCACAATTAGTTACAAGGTTTCTTTTCCTTGTGATGAGGACTTTTAAGCTCTGCTCTCTTAGCAACTTTCAAGTATACAACACAGGATTATTTTAGCTATTATGAATAGTGTTGTGCTGGACAAGTCTTTGGGTGACTATGATCATGTGTCTGAGTATTCACCAGAGTGGGATGGACGTGTCATAAAGTGGGCATATGTTCATCTTCAGTAGATATGCCCAGGGGTTTCCAAAGTGGTCAAACCAATTCACATTCCCATCAGGACCACAAGACCATTCTAGTTGCTCTAAATCCTCGCTGCTTACTGGTCATTGAGTTATCCTGTTTTATGAGCCTACGCAAATTGTTTCCCCTTTTTTCTGTTGTGTTGTCTGCTCCGCACGCACATTCTCAGGGGCCATGGCCCACGGGCCCAGCTGCTCCGTGGCATGTGGGATCCTCCCGGATTGGGGCACGAACCTGTGTCCCCTGCATTGGCAGTCAGACTCTCAACCACTGCGCCACCAGGGAAGCCCTGTCTACTCCTTTCTTATTGGCTTGTCAGGGTCCTTTGTATATGTGGACACAAGTCCTTGCTTGGGTGTATGTAGGTTTATATCTTCCTGACCTTACTGGTCATTTTAGAGGTGTCCAGGGAGGTAGCTGATGATGATCCTACCCTGTTTAACTGAAGTCTGTCCTAACTCTCTAAGACTGTGAAACTCTGCTTCACATCTCTCAACCTTGAGACAGTGGGTGGGAGAGCCTGCAGCTTTTTTATTTTTGTTGTTGTATAGAGTTGCCTTTTTCCTCTTGGAGAAGGTCAACTTTTCCATTTTTCACTCTGCAGAGGATTGTAACTTTGCCCTTGGAGTTCATCTCCCCAGGCAGCCTGAAGACCCCCTGCTTGTGCAGCAGACGCTGCCTGAGACAAACCTTGCCTAGTTCTTACCAGGTAGATTAATGTGAGCAGATACTTCTGGAATGGCTTACTGTGGCAATGAGGGAAGGCTGGGATCGATTATTTACATCCTTAAAACAGCCTGTTTCAAAGCACCACTGATTTGGTGCCTCGTTGGTTTTTATATAACCCAGTGCTGATGCTGTTGGTGCCTCACCCTGAATCCCCATGGTCCACCTGAGTTCTGCAGCCACAGCAGGTGGGCAGTGTCCTGTCTCCAGCACATGTCTCTCTCTTCCTTGCATGAGAGCATTCCCAGCATCCAGGGGAATGTCCCCTGAAGGCAGGTGGGAGGCGGAAGTGCAGGGACGTTAGCGACCCTGGAACAATCCACTTCATCACACACACAGGACAATCCTGGGTGCTCTCCACACAGTTTCTCAGAGGGTCCCCAGTGGGACCGAGCCCCTTCACCCACGATGGTGACCTGCCCGTGAATGGGTCTTTGGTGGCTGTTCTCCCTTCCCAGGCTCATTTCCCCCCTGGGCTTCCTGGACTCACATTCCAAAAAGACTGCATGCATTCAAAGCTAGGTCTCAGGCCCTGCTTTTGGAGGAACCCAGACTATGATACCTCCTTCTTTCCAGGAAGGATTCAGGGAGTTCACAAAGTATATGTAACATATAATATGTCATGATGTGATATGAAGAAAACCTTGGACTCATGTTTTGGTGTCCTTCTCCCAAATTAAAGCTACATATGACCATTGCTTCCCCAGCATCTGTAAAAATGTGTGGATGCATGTGTGTGACTGTGCTGAATAATAATAATGCTGATGATGGTGATGTTACCGAGCAGGACCCCATGGGGCCTTCCTGGGGACAGACCCCTCCCCCATATCCTCTGCTTTAGCTCCTCTCTGAAGTACCTGGATAGTAGTATCTGGTGCACATTTCCTGAGTTTTTCAGATGCTAAAAACCACCACCAAATGGAAGAAATTAACTACTTGATGACCATGATCATGTAGCCCCCAGACCTCCTGGTGCCTAAGGATTGATCATGTTAACCCCTGTGACACTGCCCTGTTACCTCACCATCAACCGGTCAGAGAACTGTGCATTAGCTGATCGCATACTCTGTCACCCCACTTCCCTCACCTGGCCTTTAAAAATGTTTTGCTGAGAATCTGAAAAAGAATAGATATACATTTATATATAATTGAATCACTTTGCTGTACCTGAAACTAACACAACATTGTAAATCAACTAAACTCCAATATAAAATAAAAATTTTAAAACATGCTATGCTGAAAACATTCAGGGAGGGGCTTCCCTGGTGGTCCAGTGGGTAAGACTCCATGCTGCCAATGCAGGGGGCCCAGGATTGATCACTGGTCGGGGAACTAGATCCCACATGCATGCCGCAACTAAGAAACCCGCATGCCACAACTAAGAAGACTGCATCCCACAGCTAAAGATCCCACATGCTGCAACAAAGACCTGGTGCAGCCAAAAATAAATAAATAAATAAATAAGACAAGAAAACCTTCAGGGAGCTTGGGGTATTTTGAGCACAAGCCACCCCCCACCCCACCCCCATTTGCCTGACTCGACCCTGCAATAAACCCTTTTCTGCTCCAAACTCCAGCGTCTTGGTTTGTTTGGCCTCATTGTGCGTTGAGTACCTGAACTTGTGTTTAGTAATAGTAATAATAATAATACGGTTAAGATATAACAGAAGACTTGACTGGTCTGGTCTGATGTATGTGCTCCCAGCTCATTTGATGATGGGGAAGAAATGGGCATAAACCCACCCTAAGTGAAACGACAATTCCATTTTAGTGTGAGCCTTTAGTACCCCAGGGGCAAGCCTGCTGGACTACACTCCCCAACCTGTGTGTTTTCTCCACAGCAAATGCTTATCAGCTGCATTTATTAAGTGATCTGAGCAAAAGAGAAGGACATCTTCCTATTGCAGCTGTGTGTCTTCCCCACATGTCTTGGAGGAAAGGACCTGGGCTGGGAGGTGTCAGATACTTCTCACAGGGAGAAAGACCACTGCCTCTTCCAAACAGGCCGTGTGTCCTGAAAGACTTCTGTTTTTCGCTGTGCACTAACCCAGATGTCTGCACCCCTGTGAACACCCATAGGGTCCTCCAGCCCCAGTGCCCTTGGGGGCCACTTGCCTGTGTGAGCAGTGTGGGTTTTCTGGGCACACATCCAGGAACAGACTGGGGGTTCCCAGCCCATGCTGCATGCGCCCAGCTCTCAACTTGCAACATCCCACCCAGTACACAGTTCCTCCCTCCCTGCCCTTCTCCCTGCTGTGTCTGCCTCCTTCCCCTGCCCCAGCTCCTGGATCCCCAGGCCCCCAAATCCTTCACCCTTCCATCTACAATGTGACAACAATCTTCACTTCAGGGAATTGACTCAGTTTCTGCCAGAAGAAGCCCTGAAGCTGGTGATCCCAGGGCTTGGTGCTGTGCTCGGTGGTGATCAAGGACCCTGCTCCTTCTAGCCCATCACTTCCCCCACACCCAGTTTCCCTCTGAGTTGCACATGGAATCCCCTCATGGATGGAAAGGAGGCTGGTGAAGGAGGTCTTCTCCAAGGCCTCGCAACTCCCAACTCATGGGCCAGGAACAGGACCCCGGTCCCCCACTCCTTCTCCACTTTTATAAGGCATTGATGTGACCTCATGGGCTTTAACCAATCTTTTTTTTTTTTCTTTTAATACCTTTTTCGGGGCTACTGATTTTTTAAAAAAAATTTATTTATTTATTTATTTTTGGCTGCTTTTGGTCTTCATAGCTGCGCGAGGGCTTTTCTCTAGTTGCGGCGAGTGGGGTCTACACTCTGTTGTGGTGCACAGGCTTCTCATTGCGGTGGCTTGAATAGTTGTGGGCTTGAATAGTTGTGGAACGCGGGCTCAGTAGTTGTGGCTCACGGGCTTAGTTGCTCTGTGGCATGTGGGATGTTCCTGGACCAGGGCTTGAACCGTGTCCCCTGCATTGGTAGGCAGATTCTTAACCACTGCGCCACCAGGGAAGCCCAGCTTCAACCAATCTTGCTGCATCTTCTGGCACTGGCAACTATCCCAGAAATAAAATTTGGGATCTCTGGATGGGCAAAAATGTAAGGGGAAGTATCTATCAATTCAGCAGCTGATAGTTTTTGTCATCCTATCGTTGAATCAACCTCCTTGAGAAGCAGTGAGTGAGACTAACTTTATGTTACAGAAGTGAGCAACCATAAGACACCCAGAGCACTTAAAATCAATAAAGGCTGAAGCGCCCATTAAAAAATGGGCAGAGGATATAAGCAACAGCTAAAAACAACAACAGCAAGTCCAAATGGCCAATAGACATTCTATAAAAGGAGCACAACTTCACTAGAGCCATAAAAGCAAACCGGCGCAAGACTACTTAGTGTTTAATCCATCAGATTAACCAAATTTGAAAGATGTTGTTTAATAGTCAGAGATAGTGAAGATGTGGGGAAATGGAACTCCATATTCTGCTGAAGGCAATGTAATTGGTACCACTTTTAGGTGCTAAGTGTCTTTCAAAATTCAAAATGCATATACACATCCATCCAGGAATTTTATTTCTAGAATAACTTTCAAAAGAAATACCAGCACATTTGCCAATAACATACATACAGTGTTCATCTTTCATAAAGCAAAAAAGCAGTAATTAGCTGCCCCCAGCAGAGGACTAGTTAAATGAATTATGAAACGTGCATATTATGAGCAGTGTGCAGCTGAAAGAAGGCTTTACAGCTGATGTGGAAATGCCCCTGCATTTTACTATTACGAGAAAAAAAGTCAGGTTGCAGAGTAGTAGATGTAGTTGATGAATAAAAGCCTACTTATGTATGTACACGCACAGACAGGTTGTGAAACAATGTCCATCAAATTGCCAACAGCTGTCACCTGCAGAAATTGGTTTGGTGGCAGCAGCTGTGACTTTGAAGGGTCAATTTTCACTTTAACTGTGTACACTTCATATGATCTGAAAACTTTTCCATAAAGAAGATAGCTTTTGCCTCTGATATTGGTGGACCCGGTACTTTTGATCACCTGTCTTATAAGGACAACCAGAAAATCTGACACAATGTAAAAGGTGGTGCTGGGGGCAGCAGGAAGCCAACAAGTCGGTGAGGCCCTGGAAGAGGCTCGGGACCCAGGAGGCTGCATGCAGCGCTGGGCTTTGCTTTTCCGCCGCCGGGCTGTGCAGCTTCCTGAGTCAGCCTACACAGGGTGGGAAAAGGTGGGTGGGGGATGGCATGGCCCATACTTCAGGTTAGGACCCCAAAGGGTTGCACCCTGGGAAGTCAAGTCGCCCGTGCATGCCTGCAGCCCAGGTCCCAGTTCATCCCCAGAACATCCTTGACACTGAATTGAGGCCAGGGAAGCACAGATATCCTCGCGGCAGGAAGGTGGTATTGTCCTCAGCCTTTGGGTGTGTCTATGAATGAGAGGGTTTTCAGAGAGAATATTTGTCAGCACACAGGCACAGTAGGGGCAGGGGTGGGGAGGCTCCCTGGAGGAGAGGGCAGGGGCTGCAGCCCTGGGAGAGGTGTGGGCTGTGGGCCAGCTGGGTTCACGGGAGGACACGCTCCTAGCTGGGCTGTTGAGTGTGAAGGAACATCTAGGGCAGTCAGCTGGCCCCTAGAATTCCCCATGGACTGGGAACCCTTCTTCCCGACTCCTTGGCAATCACATGGCCTTTGCTCTCATCTGCAAAGATGACCAGAAGAAACCACTATAGTCTGTTAACACTGGAAGACACCTTCAGGATGAGAAAAGTCAAGGGTCACTGTTAAGGGCAATAGCTGTGCCCCTAAAAACCCTCAGAACAGCACCTTGATGGGACCACCTGGCATCTGAGCTTCTGTCAGTTCCTGAGACATCACTGAGAGCTCCCCAATGTTCAGAATAGTAAGATTTGATTTGGGGAATTTCTGGCCATGTTAGACTTGGTCATCCAAGCCAATCCTTGGGTTGAAGACAAGCAGAAAAGCTGGCCAAATAATTTTTAAGTTTTTGACTGGGTCATCAGAGAACTAGCCAGGAATAAAGAACAACAAGACTGAGGTTCAGGAGAAGACAGCAGTTCAGAGAGGTGGGCCTGGATCTGGTCACTTTTGCCCTGAGGTGACTGAAGAGCTTAGCAGTGCATGCTGGAGGGAGGTGTGAGTGGGGCAATGCTGGGGTTTCAGGATGCCCGTGGTCACCTCCTATACTTAGGTTGGAGCTCTAAAGTCTGCACTCTGGGAGTAACACTGAATCACAGGGAAAGTGAAAAAGAAAAGAAAAAAAGGCAAAAGACAGTCTTCACCAGGCTGTAGTGTCAGGCCAAGACATCTAGGGGCTTAGAGAGTCTCAATTTTTGAAGACAGTTAGGTAATGCCAGATTGCTGGTCAGCCAGGAGCCTCAGGGGAGTAATGAAAATCCTGTGGGTCTCAAACTATTTCTAGAAGTAATTTTCAAATACAGTGTCTAGTAAACCATCAAATTTAGCCCGAGATGAGAGGAGACACGATTAATAAGAATAAGCAAAAAGAACCAACAATAGCCCCACAGGGGATCCAGAGATTAGAATTAGATTAGAAAATGCATCCTTAACTTCAGTCCAGGCCTTTTTCCACTTGGACAGGGCAGCCTGGAGACAGTCTCCATACGATGAGTAGTGTGTCACTTCACACAAAATGCAAGAAACTTAACTGAGGGTAATTCCATTGACCTTGCTCTCTCTTGTGCTACTGCAACCATGTGTTTTATTTCTACCAAAAATTGAAGGCTTCTGCAAAGGGTTTATTTAATTTTCCTTTTTCTCTTTCCC
>NW_006769482.1:1638523-1647368 GCF_000442215.2 Lipotes vexillifer
TCTTTCCCTTTCTCTTTCTCCTTTCTTTCTTTCTGTTGTGGACTGAGTGTTTATGTCCCCCCCAAATCTACATGTTGAAGCCCTAATCCCCAGTGAGATGGTATTTGGAGGTGGGGCCTTTGGGAGGTGATTAGGGTTAGATGAGGTCCTGAGGGTGGAGCCCCTGTAATGGGTTCAGTGCCTTTATAAAAGAGATACCAGAGCTCTCTCTCTTTGTCATGTGAGGTCACAGCCAGAAGACAGCCATCTGCAAGCCAAGAAGAGGGTCCTCACCAAAACCTAGCCATGTTGGCACCCTGATCTTGAACTTCCAGCCTTCAGGACTGTGAGAAACGAATGTCTGTTATTTAAGCTGCCCATCTGTGGGACTTTGTTATAGCAGCCTGAGCTGACTGAGGCATTTTCTTTTTTTCCTTTCCTTTCTTTCTCTCTCATCTTTTTCTTCTTCATATTTCAGTCTTACTCTTCTTTCCTCCATGGTCATCTCAGCCATAATGTTACCACATCTGCTGCATCTCAAGAACATCACTGGCCAGGCAGGTTTCCAGGTATTTACACAGAATATTGGCTTTCAGACTGTTTTCCCCTAGGTTAATTGGTGCTTATTTGATTTAACTCCATTGTATTTCTTACCTGGCTTTATAAATCAGACTTCAGTATTCCCAAGTATGATTTTGCTATTCGTACTTAGGTAGCACCTCCTTTTTCAGCATCATTTCATTTCTAATCAGTGGGCAGTTTCCTTTTCCATATCTGTATCTTTGTTGGAAGATAGATTTTAATAGACAACAATCTCTTAAAATAGCACCCTATACTTTGTTTATTCCTTCTCTCACTTGGACTTGACATACACACTGTGAGATAAGTGTCACGATCTTAATTTTACAGATGAGAGAACTGAAGTTTCTAAATATTAAGGGACTGATCTCAGGGCTTCCTGTCTGCTAGGTTAGGAAGGAGGATGGAGGGCTGAGTCTTTGGACCCCATGGGTTTTTATTGTTGATGAGGAAGAAACGTTTCAGGGAAACAAATTGATCCCCCCAGAGCCAGCATTTGAAAATAAAGGCTTGATACTTGTCTATACTTTGTAAAGAAGACTCTCAGAACATAGAGTTTTAAAGTAGACTTATTGTCATAGTCTTCTGTGACCGTAGGATCAGTGTTGTACTGATAAATGTTTAATAATTTCTTGGGCGGGTGAAGGTGCCAGATGACTTACAGAGCACGTGGATTTCTGTCATGTAAATAGCTCCTCTGTGGCTGATTTCAAGCTACCAACATGGTATCACTGAGGCAGAGTTGGGGAGAGTAGCTTACTATTATATATTATCTCTATCACACAGACACAATAGACATGTGTCCTCAGGAGCATAGGTACTAGAAAAACATAGAAGTGGTGGGTTTTGAGTGTTTATTACCTTTGTTTTTCTCAAATTAATCAATTAATTAATTAATGGCTGCATTGGGTCTTCGTTGCTGAGCGCGGGCTTTCTCTAGTTGCAGCGAGCTGGGGCTACTCTTCCTTGCTGGGCTTCTCACTGCAGTGGCTTCTCTTGTTGTGGAGTACGGGCTCTAGGCACTCAGGCTTCAGCAGTTGTGGCTCGCAGGCTCTAGAGTGCAGGCTCAGTAGCTGTGGCGCATGGACTTAGTTCCTCCGTGTCATGTGGGATCTTCCCGGACCAGGGCTTGAACCCATGTCCCCTGCACTGGCAGGTGGATGCTTAACCACTGTGCCACCAGGGAAGTCCCATTACCTTTGCTTTGAATATAATTTAATTATAAGTTTATATAACCTAATTCTTCACGATGGCTGTATTTAACAACCAGCTCATGAGATAGCTGCAAATCCAGCCACTGGCTCATGGGATCTGTAGGAGCTGGCTCCAGCACCCTGCTGCTTAAGACGCTGGGAAGAAACTGATACAGGAGGAGAGACCAGGGCACACAATTCAATGCCAATCCAACTGGTCAGGGGTGTTTCTGCTGTAGCACACTAACTATAACTATACAAAGGGGCCTGTCTAGCCAGGTAATGAACAGCTCAGGGAGGACTGTTTGGGAAGATGCATCCAACGCTTACCTCTCTTGTCCTGAGTCACTGAATTTCAGGAGGCAACTGCAGCTTCTGCCAGCTTCAGGCTCTGAAACTGCAACCCATCTCTCCAGTGGGCAGAGTCAAATTGTGCCCCTGGGAGGAAGTGAGAATAGAAATAATAGAAGTGGAAATCAGAATTGGCATAGAGATCATGAAAAGGCCAATTGAGATCCATGGATTTGCCACTTCTGTAAATATTTACATGTGCTGATTATATTTGTAATCATCGTCATGCGTGTGGAAATGTTTCACCTGCTGTTTGTTTAAAACATTCAAGAGCAACTGATACTGTCGCCTTGTGATTTTAATTAAATGTTTAGGAGAGTTTGAGTTTGCAATCAAATTTTAGGGACATATGATTTAACTTAGAACGTGTTGTTTACCAGCTGTGAGAGTCGTGCTTGTTTAGAGCAGTTGTTCTCAAAGTCTGGTCTCCAAATTCTCAGGTTCTGTCCCAGACTGGCTGAGTCAGAAACGCTGGGGGTGGGCAGCAAGTGTGTTTTAATGAACCCCTCAAGGGGTCCCAATGCACGCTCATGTTTGAGAACCATTGCTCTACAGGGTTTGTTAACCCCTTAAGGAAAGTAAATTGTATATTAAATAAAACACCAAAGGTAGCGGACATTTCTCTCAACACTAAGCCTCTTGGACATTAAGGAGTCTATCTATGCTCTTCTGGAGCTTTTCCCATCAAACCCTGGTTCTCCTCTGAGCCTCACACATTTTTTCCTTTTATGAAGTGCAGGATGAAAACCAAGTAACAGCTGTTTCCTTCCTAGGTTTGGGGATAGGGGTTCTGGGATTGAAATCTGCCATGGAGTTCAGGCAGTGCCAATGCTAGGATCGTCCATCAGATATTGATTTTTACTTGTTCCCTTTCCATTTTCCTTGCCCCTGTTCTAAGCAAAACATCAAGTCCTAATGTTGCCTTATCACCTTTTGCAAGGGGGAAACTGGGCACTACTTACGAGTTAGTGGCTTAGAGTGTGTGTGTGTGTTGAGGGGGGCAGTGTATATGCATATGTGTTTTAAATCCTTCCCTCATTGAACAGCTGATGCTGGGTGGACTGATGGGAGGAGGGAGAGTCCAGGAGAAGAAAGAAGGCAGGGAGGGTTTTGGGGCCGTGATTTAGTGTAGACCAATGCCCCAGGTCCTGACGGCACCCTGCAGAGTGACAAGGTCTCTGAGGAAAATGGTATGGTGCCCCAGGCAGACATGGCTTCCATCTTCACCAAAGGGTGATGCTGGCCTGCATCCCAGGCTGGGTGCATGCTGGGAAGGGACATCCATGCCTGTGAGTCCCTGAGACCTTGGCACACCCAGTGTAGGGGGAGGGAGGGACTGTGGCTGAGGGGAGGGAGACTGAATTTTTTATTGCCCATGGAATGATAGCTCACAGCCAGATTTGAGTGGGTCTGGAGAAAACAAAGAAACGTGAGCTTTCTTGCACACAGTTGAAAGTGTGGTGAATGCTTTCATACAGCTTCGGTTAGTTTCCCAGGGTCCTTGCCTTCCTCCGCCGCATGTTCTAATCCTCTCTTCTTTCCCCAAATGTATTATCCCAGATGAACACCCAGCACATTGAATCTGTCCCTCCCATCTCTTTCACTGTCTTTAGACAGAATATTATACAACTTAAGCTAAAGCGAAAACACCAATAAGGCTTGAAACCTTACACTTTTTTTTTGTTTTTTGCGGTACGCGGGCCTCTCACTGTTGTGGTCTCTTCCGTTGCGGACCACAGGCTCCGGACGCGCAGGCTCAGCGGCCATGGGTCACGGGCCCAGCCGCTCTGCGGCATGTGGGATCTTCCCGGACTGGGGCACGAACCCGTGTCCCCTGCCTCGGCAGGCGGACTCTCGACCACTGTGCCACCAGGGAAGCCTTGAAACCTTACACTTTTTGGTACGTGCCTCCTTACCACAATGTGGTTCCTGCATGTTGGTGGTACAGAGCCCTTAATTCCCAGGTCCAGGGGGTCTTTGGGGAGAGCATGGGGCATCATGGCTGACTCAGAGCTTGGTGACACAGGTCACCCTGCTGTCCCCACTTCCAGCCTTTGATGTGGTCAGAGCCCTCAGTGACCAGGAGCTCCATGTTCTTCTGAGGCTGGTTTTGAACAAATGTTTGTGCCGGAAGCACAGGACATGCTGGGTGGAGGAGGTGTGCCGATGATGGGGTACTTTCTTCTTGGAATGGTCAGTATTTTTCTTACTGATTCCTATTTTTAAATGTTAGAGAAATGAAGCCTGTCATATTTGTAGCAAAAATCTTTTTGGTTTGTCATTTGTCTCCCAACTTCATTTGATATATTTTTGTCTACATACAAGCATAAACCTTTTCCACAGTCAAATACAGTATTTCTCATCCTTCATGGATTTTTCCATTGCTTTTCTACCTAGTGAGCTTTTTCTTACATTGAAATTTGTTACCTATTAATCATTTTTTTTCACCTAATTGTTTTTATGGTTTGGCTAATATAAAACTAGGTGTCTTTTGGTGCGTGCAATACAAGTCAAAATGTAAGCTGTTTTCTTTTCCTTAACTACTTTACCGATATCCCCTCAGTATTTGTTGAATAATCCATTCCATTTTCATTGGTATACTTTACTTCTTTTCTCAGAAAGATAGCTTGATTGAGGCATAATTTATATACCATAAAATTCACCCACTTTAAGTGTGTGATTCAATAAATTTTAGTATTCTGTAGAGTTATGCAGTCATCCCCATAATGGAACATCTCCAACACTCCCAAAACATCCCTTGTGCCCATTTGCAGTCAGATCTCACTGCCACTGCTCCTCTAGTCAACCGTGGATCTACCTTCTGTCTCTAGGGATCTGACATTTCATATTAGTGCTATCATACACTGTGTAGTCTTTTGCACCTGGCTTCTTTCATGTAGCATGATGGTTTTTAGGTTCATCTGTATTGTAGCATGAATTATTAGTTTGTTCCTTTTAGTCATGGCATAATACTCCATGGTGTGAACATATCAGATTTTATCTGCCCATTCATCAGTTGATGGACATTTGGGTTGTTTCTACCTTTTGGGTATTGTGAATTTAGCTGCTCTGACCGTTGACATACAAATCTTTGTGTGGACAAACGTTTTCATATCTCTGGGGTAGGTTCCTAGGAGTGAAATTACTGGGTCATATGATAAGTTGATGTTTAACTTTTTAAAGAAACTGCCAAGCTGTTTTCCAAAGTGCCTGTGCCATTTTACTTTCCCGTCAGTGGTGTATGAGGGTCCCAGGTGCTCTACATCCCTATCAGCACTTGTTCCAGCATGCCTTTTAAAACATTTATATTTGTTTCTTTTTTTCTATTTTAAATTGGTATAGTTGTCAGTCTTTTTCAGGTTATGCTTTAAGAGTAACTATGTTTTCATTTCCTTCCATAGTGAGGGGAATGCAGACTGCCGCTTCCCTACTTAATATATTCTTATCTCAGGTCATAGTAACACCCACGAAAGTTCAGTTCCCCTAAAGTATATATATAAAAAAAATTATTTCTCATCCCCTGTCCAACTCCTAAGCAAATTTTGAATTCAGAGCCAAGTAAATTTTGGCTTTGATCTTTGAGCTTACTTCTTTGGGCTTTGGAGATGATGAAAACACCATGAAAGTTTCCTAGTCTTAAAGTCCTTTTGGACATTGGGGCCAGAGCAAGGCTTTTCTCCTTGTTAATCATTTGGGGTATGTGGAGGGGTTCTTCATTCAGTACTTTGCTCTGTGACCTTTACCCCAGGTTTGGCGCTGCACCCAGGAAACTCTGGGCTGTTCGAACAGGACCTGGAAGGCCTGTGTCCATGCAGAGATCCGGGACGCCCTGCCTGCCTGCTGACCTGGGCGCACCCAGCTTGCAGCCAGCTCTTTGCACCCGCTGGGCATGCCTTGCCTGTGCTCGGTCACAGTGTCCTTGAAAACACTGGGTTTCTCCAGTGTGGAATAGAACTTTTTGTTCTGTGTTGTTCCTCCTCCACAGACTGTGTGCCAGCTGACCAGAAGAATTAGGCACGAGGCTGAAGAATCCCCTGCACGGATGACTGTCCCTTGATCACTGTTTCTTGCTGAGTGGCGTCTCCAGGACTCTTAGGTGTCTCACTGCAGTCTTGCAGAGTGCAGGGTGGAGCAGTCATGAACGGGCATGATTAATTTCATCAGCTGTTCTTCATTTCTGCAAAGTCCTTGTGGAGACCAGGCAGATGGACATAAATGGGGCAAGAGGTGTTTCATCACACGTGCTCCAACCCAATTGCCCTGCATTCAGCGTTTCTCTGAGGATCGTGCCTGTGACAGCACCTTCCTTCCAGAGCTTCCTGCGGGGGACATTGGGATAGTTTGGGGAAGAATTTTATAGACTATGAAGAACTTTCTCCTTTTAAAAATACAGCTCACATACCATTACCATCTATTTCAAAAAATAAACCACTTCATCCATGCTAGTGGAATTTTTAAAACAGCGAGATATTATATATGTATTTTTGTATATTTCTATTGTGAAATGATACACGTTCAGAAAAGTTCAGAAAACTTATGAGCCATGCGGTCATTAATGACGAAAAAGCAAACCCCATGAACATCACCCAGTTCAAGAAACTGCACGTGGCCTGCCTCTGAGGGCCCCCCACTTCCCCAACCCCCGCTCCCTGCCCACCACCATCTCCTTATTCACCCTGCAGGCTGCTCAGATGTTCATGATAATTACTTCCTTACTTTCCTTACCCTCTCAGCACCATCTTCAAACACTAACTATCATTTAGTCTTGCCTGTTTTTGTTTTTATAATGGTCTCTTTTGATGAACAAAAGTTCTAAATTTCAACGCAGTCCAGGTTGTTCAGCATTTTCTTTGATGGCCAGTGCTTTTTATGTCCAGTTTAAGAAGCCCCTGCTGACCAGAGGTCTTGAAGGCAGCCCATATTACTTCGTAAAGCTCCATTGTTTGGCCTTTTACACAGAGCTTCTCAGCCATCCGCCCCCAACCGTGTGAGGCTCGCATTTGATCCCAATGCCTCGATACGACTCACTGGAAAGATTCCACTGAGCTGCAGTACCATTGTCCTCAGAAATCAAGGGTCATACTTGTATGATGTCATTCTGAGCTTCCTAGTCTGTTCCATCAGCCTGTTTTCTTTTAATCCTTGTGCTAATATCACACTGGCTTAATTCCCAAGCCTTTATAATAAATCTCAGTAGAACAAGGTCCAGTAGAACAAGGCTTTCCACCTTCAAGTTTCATGGCTGCTCCGTTGCCATGAATTTTAGAATCAGCCTGTCAAGTTTCTTACACGCGCAAATGTTGGAAATGTGACTGGAATCACATTGAATTTATAGATCAATTTTAAAAGAATTGACATCTTTACAATATTGAAAATTTCAGTCCATAAACATGGGATATCCCTCCATTTACTTAGGCCTTATTTAAATTTCTTAGCGCTGTTTTTTGTTTTGTTGTATAGATTCACACCTCCAGGTGTGCCCATAGCCGTCTCTTTGTGTGCTGAGCACTGGCCCTTAACACCCGCCCCTATTCTCGAGATTCCTTCTCCTCCTCCTGGCCTGATTTGGGTTTGAATCTTGACTAAACAGTGAGAGGATGGGGCATATCTCTCTTCTCTCCAGGCCTCAGTTTCCCCATCTGTAAGGTAAGGACCCTAGTGCCTGTGTCATAGGTATGAGAAGATTAAACAAGAAAGTACACTTGCTATGTTTCGTTAGAGTCTGGGACATAAGAAGAACTCAGTTAATGTTACTTTGAAAAACAGGACCAAGGAAACAAGCAACCTGCAGGATGGGTGCTATTCAGAGGGAGCTTGTATGCTGTGTGGACCAGTCACACAAGAGATGGCCTGGGGTCTAATTTCTGGAGGGGGTGGTTCTGGAAGGATGGATAGATTTGCATATGGGACTAAGGGCAGTCCAGGGCTCACAGTCTGCACCCCAGCCCCAAGGAAGTTCAGTGGCTTGTAGCCCACTGGTTGGTGAGCAGAAAGGCAGGTGGAGGCGGGGTTGTCATCCGGATGCAGGAAGGGGCGGCTGGCCTGGTTCTGGTGTTCTGACCCTGCAGAGGGCTGTGTTTCAGCCCAGCTCAGCCACTAGTTGAGGTCGCTGTTCATCACTCAAGCTTTCACCCAGCCCTTTGTCTTCTAGTGAGGACAGGATTCAGGCTATACTCTGGGTTGTAGTAGCAGCAGGAGAATGGACTCACTGATTGTTCCTGCCATTTATAAGTGAGACCTAGGTGACATCACACATCTAACTTCAGGGGAGGACCCAGTAACTCTGGCCTGGCCTCATGACATGTTCCAACGTGCCAGGGAATTTTACAAGCAACACTTTAAAAATCATAGTCGTAATGATGTTATGGAAAGTGATAGAAGGCAACGAGGGTCAAGGAGAAAAATAGCAACAGAAGAGGTGCAGGCACGGGGAGTTACTATTTTAAATGCCCTAAGAAGGGACAAAGCGTGGTAAACAGAGGCAGTTTTTTTTTTTTTTTCTTGAAGAACCTGGACTTGTGACGTTTCTCATAGGAGAGGTATTGTGTCTATGGGAGGAGCTTGGAGAAAGGGGAGCAAGCGGGTGCACCCAAATGCCCCTGAATTCTGCCTGAAGGGGTCCACGTGCCTTGGGAAACCAATTCTCCCCTGTGACACACTTACTGAATAAAACCCAGTTTGCCAAACAGACACCCACATTCCTGGAGTTGATGCTGAAGGAGTCTGGAGAAACAACTTCCTGC
>NW_006769482.1:1647378-1650327 GCF_000442215.2 Lipotes vexillifer
GTCTTGGATCTGGGTCTGACTTTCAGAGCTAGGGCAGAACATCAGATAGTTTCTCAGGCCAGTGGACACCAGAGACCATGGGACCCAGAGAGGACGGCAAGTGGCCGGGGGCCAGGGACTCTCCACCTCCCGCAGCCCTGTCCTTCTCAGAACCTTCAGGGGACTTCTGGCTGATCTGTGACAGATTGTCTCCTTGAGTAAACTTTAGATAGGCTCCTCTGGGCCTTACCCTGCTCTGTCCTTGACCTTTCTAGCCCAATTTTAGCAAGAACCCTGCTAAGTAAGTTTAGAGAGAGTCCCCCCATCCCTGATATGTGATCACCCTGGATAGCTGATCAAGAATTTAGAGCAGGCAGATGCCACAATCAGGTCTGTGTCTATTATTTGTTATTTGTCACTCTGGCTCCAATGTGAGCATGTAAACACCAGTAGACATGTTGCCCCAGTTGTCCAGGGGATAACTAATGGTTTCCTGACCTGGAGTGTGCAGTGCAGTTGGAGAGAAATGGATGGATTTAAGAATATTTGGGAATTAGGGGAGACGTGGCCCGCTGGCTAAGCAGCTCCTTTTAGGCTGCTGACCGCAGGAGGATGAGGTGGGGGAAATCTCTGTCCCCTTGCAGAGTGGGGCTGCCCAGGTGTGCAGCTGTGGGGTTCCAAGGAAAGGCTCAGGCTACCGAAATTTCTAGGAAACTTAGCAGGAGGTTCAGATGCATCAGTGTAGAAATACAACCTGAACATAAAAAAAAAAAAAAAAAGTGCCTTGGGGCTTCCCTGGTGGCGCAGTGGTTGAGAGTCTGCCTGCCGATGCAGGGGACATGGGTTCATGCCCCGGTCCAGGAAGGTCCCACATGCTGCGGAGCGGCTGGGTCCGTGAGCCATGGCCACTGAGCCTGCACGTCCAGAGCCTGTACTCCGCAACGGGAGAGGCCACAACAGTGAGAGGCCCACGTACCGCAAAAAAAAAAAAAAGTGCCTTGTAAAATCCAAACTTTCTTTCTATTCCTTGGATTCCTATTCAATGCTGTCAACGGGCTTACACACCATCATCCTCACTCACTCAGTTGTAACCAGGTGTAGGAGTCCCATTTGATGCTCTTAAAAAAAGACAAAACAAAATAAGAACCTTGACTTGGCGGGTGGGCACATCTGCATGTATTGAGAGAGTCCACTCCAGTGTTCTTTCAGGAGTTTCATTGGGGTCTGGGTGTGGCTCTGCCAGATTTCATCTGGCTGCTTTTCCATTGTGGGCACTTGATTCACCTCCAATTTCTCATTCTCACGCTTGGCCGGGCCACGGTTGGCATAGCAGCTTGAAAGCCTCTTATCTAGACCATGGAAATCATTCACAGTGTTTGACCCAGTAATGTGGTGCCTGGGAAGTTATCCCAAGGAAACAACTGAAAGAAAAAAATAACTGCAGGAAGACACTCTTTGTGGTGTTCTCTATGACAGGGGAACAATTTCAATTGGCTGGCAAGGTCAACAATGGGGGCAGCCCAAGTGTATTGGAGAACAGTAAAGAGGGTAGTTTCAAAGGCCATGAAAACATGGCAAACATGGCAAAATGCCCTCATAGCTCCAGTGAAATGATAAGCACACCGTGATTACACGCATGAAAAACTGATGTATAAAACCTAAGGAAAACACCATTGGTGCCAAGATGGGAATATGAGCAGTTTAAGTTTTTCTTTGATAAACTTAATTTTAAGAATATTTAGCTGTCTCTTACAATACATAGAATTCAGGAAAATGATAGTAAACAACATTGTCGTTAATTTGGGGGCAGTTATTTCTCTTGGATACCTTCACGCTGACCACAGTTTTCAAATCAGAACGAGTCTGAAACATTTTCTGTTGAGTTTTGTGTGTGTGATTGTATTTATATTAACCTCTTACAAATACTATATCAAAATTGGCATAGATAACACAGCATGATTCTGGAAAGGCATACAATTAAATGAGAAACAACATTTAGCAGCAAAACCCAAAACCAAAACCAAAACAGTCAGTGTACAGAGAGCTCCCTTATTTAACATCATATTCTATTAAACATCAGATCCACGGCTGACACAATGTTACCCAATGTAGAAATAAGGCAGCAGACAGTTTATTGTTCTTGTAACTTGTGTAGAAGTCATGCCTATTTGGTTGGGAGTGTCAGAACCCCACAGGCATGAGTGTAGGCACAAGAGGGATTTGCGGTCCCCAGAGCTAAACTGTGGGAAGGGAGGGAGACGGGTGGGCCCCAGGGGGACCGATGCCCAGGCTGACATCGTCTCCCCCAACCAGTGCGCTTTCTTGTTTTCCACTAGTGGACTTGTTTTCTTCTGATATTGTTCAGCCCTGATTTAATGTATGCCATATTACGTCTCGACACAGAAGGCGAAGTTAGGAGCAAGCTTTGTAGACAACAGGTGGGATGGCCTATCCCAGTGGCAGTACCTCGTCCCCTACCCATCCCCCCCATAACATACCTGTGCTCACTCATTCTCTTTCTTTTATACACACATGTGCTTAAGTGTGTGTGCTAGCACACACACACACACAACACACAGAAAACACACACACACACACACCTGCACAAAATGTGAGCCCTGAATGGGCCATTCTCGTGGTATTGTCCCATGATGTGAGAACTTGGAAATGGACAGCTTTTCCACCATGAAACATAAACCCTAGATCAGGTCACTACCTGTACCACCCAGGCTATTGGTCATAAGCTGAGTGACTTGCTCAAAGTCAGGGACCTGGGCTGTCATGGTCACCACTTTGTATCCAGCATCTGAAACATTCAGTCTTGGTCAATGGAGGCCCATCCCTGAAAGTGCGTCTCCTCTGACGTTTTTGCATCTCTGATGCTGAGGACCAGTCCCAGGCCTCAATGTTCCTTGGCTTCCCTAATTCTGAAAGGCTTTATTCACCCCAACAATACCCTTGAACTGCTGA
>NW_006769482.1:1650337-1683526 GCF_000442215.2 Lipotes vexillifer
CCTACAGCTGCTTCCTCTCTGAGCTGTGAGATCCAATGCACCATGTCTTGTGTTACCCCTGCTGTTCTAGCGCTCTCATTTCTTTGGATCTAGAAGATCTTCACTCGACATAGCTGAGCCCTTTGGTCTACTGGCCCTTCTAGTTTGTGAGTTCTTGGTGAGTTCTTTCCCTGCAGAATTGATGCACAATTTTAACCATGGTTTTGCCAGCATAATTAAGGCCCGTGTTGCCTTTCCTCTGCAACCTTCCCAAACTTGCATCCAATAACCCCGCTTCTACTTCTGGAATTAAGATGGTGTGCATTGCTTGAAGAAATCTCCAGCTTCATGGATTGGGGACAAAATCACAGTCCTCACTGCCATGTGTCCTTAGTACAGATGAGTCCTCCATGTCTGTGGCCCTGGCCAGCTGTCTCTCCTGCTCCTGCAGTGCTTTCTAAAAGCCATTCTACTTTCCTCCAGGGTCCTACTCTTTTTCCTTTACATCTCTCTTGGTTAATGACCTTGCCTTCACCCCTGTTTCAAATTAGTACTGTTAAGACTGACTTTCTACTCTCATGTCAATCAACTGGTCTACCTCTGCACCTTCCTGCCCCTCCAGGGCCGGGCTGCACTCTCACTGTCTGGGCATCCTATCAAATGCAGATTATGAGTCAGCAGGTCTGGGGTACATTTTAACAAGCTCCCAGGTGAGGTTATGGCTACTGGTTCCAAGATTTCACCTGAGAAGCTGAGTGTTTGTGAATACCTACTTCTTGTTTCCTTAGCATCTATTCATCCCTCCCTCCTTCCACCATCAATCCATGTGATTCTGGGGAAGCTAACTCCACTAACATCTTGCTTCTTGGCAAGGTCAATATTTCATCTTGTGCCAGGGACCACAGTGACTGTTCACAAGTGGACATGGTCCCTGTTCCCTGTGTGGAGCTCAGGGAGTTTTGGAAATTCTGTGACACAGACCTGCTTCTTCTGGATGGTTGATGTGAGGCTGTGACTCTGGTAACACAACTGCCATATATTTTGCTCCAATGAGGCAGCATCTAGAGAAGGAAGGTAACCCATGGAGAGAGGCAGGGTCATGATGTCCCAGGGAGGTGGGGCAGAGCTCCCGTCACATGGGCCTGAAGCCTCTCTGCCCTGGGCTTTTGTGTGCAGAGAAGCAGTGTGTTCTTGCTCTTAGTTTAGGCTCATTGGCTCTGGTTTTCTGTTACATGTGGCTAAAAACATCTCCGATGGAACAAGAAACATTACATAGCAGTGGTGAGAACAGATTACTAAATAATTCTGAGACAAGCCATTCAATACAATAAAATCAAATCTCTTACACCATATAACATTGCTAAGCAAATTATAATTAATTAATGGTTGACATAAAAACCATTATTTTCGTATCCACCCATTTTCTCATGTTTCTCCAGCTCTTCTCTTGCATATGGAAATGAATCTCAAGTCTTCTCTTTACTGGTTGAGTTTTCTGCAGTGCTGTCATTTTTTTCTTTTAAAAAAAATTGTTTTATTTTGGCTGCATCGGGTCTTATTTGTGGCACTGCAGGATCTTCGTTGAGGCATGTGGGATCTTTTGTTGTTGTTGCTGTTGCGGCGTGTGGGTTTTCTCTCTCTAGTTGTGGTGCAGGGACTCCAGGGTGTGTGGGCTCTGAAGTTGTGTCACAAGAGCTCAATAGTTGTGGCGTGTGTGGGCTTAATTGCCCTGTGGCATGTAAGATCTTTGTTCCCCGACCAGGGATCAAACCCCCATCCCCTGCATTGGAAGGCGGATTCTTTACCACTGGGCCACCAGGGAAGTCCCATCTGCAGTGCTGTCTTAATTAGTCACCCCTCTGCTGATGGGAAGGCAAGCTTGTGCTGCAGCCCATGGAGCACCACACTGGCCACCACAAGAAGCAGAAGTAACGCCATCCTCTGCTTCTCTCATTACCTCCCCATGGCAGGCATTGCACACGTATTAAACAGAAAAGGAAACTCAGAAATGCAAAAGGGCTCACCTAAGCTCTCTTGGGGTAGATGTGGCAGAGTTGGAATATCAATTCAGGAAACTCCACCAAAGTCATTCTCTTTATGGTAAACATTTGATGATCTCTTCCACCCTTCCTTGGGCAGGGGAAGCACCCTGTCCCCTCCACAGGGGCAGACACACTGATCCTCCTAATTATGGGGTGAACACAGGACCCAAGATAGCCAGTCAGATTCCCTCTCAGAAGTTTGCATCTTGAGCTGACACACAGTGGGGAAGCGTTAGAGCTGAGCCATCCTGTAGAATGTCCCAAAGAGCTGGCTTATGTGGCTTCTACTGACAACCCCAGGCTTCCCAAGTCCTGGCTGCTCAGCTTTTCCATGACTATGATCTGCCAAATGGTCTTCCAATGGTTTTGGTTTGTTTTAAGTACGTTGGATTCAATTTCTGCTTCTTGCAACCAACGGGCCATATTGATATTCTCTTCTTGGTCAACAGTATTTTCTCCCAGAGGAAATATCAAGGAGACAATGGCTCTCAAGATGGGTTTTGGAGGTAAGCAGGAGTTAGTCAGTTACAAGGGGGTGGGGTTGAGAATTCCAGTTAGCAAGGAAAGCATACTTATAAGCACAAGTGTTTCAGGGAACCTCAAGTATTCTGGTCTGGCTGTCACGTGGTTAGGAGAATGACCTGTGTTAGTCAAGAATGAGTCAGGAATGCAAACTCACTATGCAAGTTATGGAACAAGGAATGAGACCTTACACCGTCTGGGGTTGCTGGAGGGTGTGCATGGGTGGACAAGTTGGGGCTTTCAGGCAATTCCAAAGTGGGACCTCGAAGAGGAGCCCACAGAGGAAGATGCAATGCCACTGTCTCTTTGTGGCTCCTACGTGGGTTTGCCATGAAGCGTCTGGTGATCAGCAGCAACAGAGGAGAGGGAGGGCAAGCTGGAACTTTCTGGTACTTCCAAGTCTCTCCATTACCTTATCTGATCACACCCATTTTCAGGGAATCAGTGAAGAACACTAGCCTGCAACCACAAGGAAGGGAATGCTGGGGACACCACTCCCAGCCTGACCTAGTCAGCTAGAGTACAATCAAGCACATGACCTGACCAGATCTGCAGCGTTTGGAGGTAACTCAGCACCAGAGTGAATCCTGCAGCAAGTTGGGAGAGGCAGAAGGTACCCACGGGAATTGCACCCATCCCCGTGAAGTGAGGAAGGATAGCAGAAAGGGAGGGTGCTATGGTCTCAAACTTTGTGTCCCCCCAAATTCATATGTTGAAACTTTATGCCCAGTGTAATGGTATTAAGAGGTGGGGCCTTTGGGAGGTGATTAGGTCATGAGGATGGAGCCCTCATGAATGGGATTAGTGCCCTTAGAAAAGAGACCCCAGGGAGTTTTCTCACCCCCTCTTCCCCCTGATCTCAAACTTACAAACTCCAGGATGGTGAGAAATATATTTCTGTTGTTTAAGCCACCCAGTCTATGATACGTTGTTAGAACAGCCTGAGAAGATTAAGACAGAGGGACAGGAGAGATGTGGGCAGTGACACATACTGGACCTGGGTAGTCAAACATAGCTGGTCAGTGAGGAAGGTGGGAGTTTCTAGAAGAACCCCTAAGTCAGGCTTGGGTATCTAGAGGGAACAAAGGGATATGAGAGGGCAGTCTCCCTGAGTTGGAAGGATGAAGGAAGCAGTCCTTGGAGGTAGAGTTGGCACCATTTCCGGGATTCTGGATGGGATGGAGCTTGTTCAGAAAGACCTCCGGGACCTGGTGGAGGGAGAAGGGTCCTTCCACAGCTAGTCCCGTGCCCAGGCTGGCAGTGTCTTGACTGAGCAGCACAGACTACAGACACTTGTTAATCTTTATTGAGCTCCCACCTGGCCAGGCAGGTGACTCATTCATAACCAGGACAAACAGATGGAGAGATGGACAATATGAAAGAAAACCCAGCACAACTGAGCTCTGATAGAAGAGCATGGTGTGAACTCTCAGTCTTCCCCAGACCCGGGGTCAAGGCAGACTCAGCAGGGGATGGATTTCTAAATCACACCTGGAGGTTGAGTGAGAATCAGTAAAGTGTGCCAGAGAGAGGAGTCAGCACCACAGAGCCCGAGGGCCAGGGAGAGCACGTGGTGTGAAGAGAGGAGACAAGTCCAGGTGGCCGGAACAACCTGCAAAGGGAGCTGGCGGACTCAGGGCTGGAGAAGTCAGGTGTTCACGATGTCTGACACGGCAATGCAGAAAGATGGATAAATCAATGTAGACACTCAAAATTAAAAATATTCTGTCTTTAACCTTTTAAATAAACTGAACTCTATAAGCGTTAAGCAATATATGTATTGTTTATGGAGTGACAAAATCAGTAGTGCAAAGCATTTAGCAAAAATTCTAATTATGTTCACATCATCCAATGAAGTTTTGAAATGACTGGTGCCGTCTTTGATTTGCCCTGGCTGTCACTACCTGTCCCACGTCTGTGCCTTGTTGGATTGATGAGCTGCATTGTCTTCTAAGGACCATCGCCTACCTTCACAGTCATTTGGGTACCTGAGGGCACACTCACTGAGAATCTTCTGACATCACAGCATTGATCCTGGGATAGGACATTGCTCAAATTCTGCCATATTAACTGCGGTGACATTCAATAAGGCTTAGCTCTGACACTGCTCTTCAGAAACGACCGAATACATCAGTGAGAATTGCTTATTAGAATGAAAGTTTTATTTAGTTGGCTTAATTTTATCAATTTTCCTTCGCCCTCAGCCCACAGGTCACCTTTTATGACTCAATAACTTGGAAGAACTTTTGGTTCAGCCTACTTTTCACTTCTGTTATAACACAACACATACATTTTTGTGTAATGTATTCAGACCACCAGATGGTTTTTCTCTTTGAAATGATATTTCATTTTGCTTTGTTTTGATTGGAATATCATGGTCCTTCAGTGCTCTGATAGATTGTGCTGTGTTTTCACGAATATATTTTGCTTTGTATGTTTGATCACAATGAGCTTTCCTCAGGTTGATCCATTTGTTCTAACTGGAACTTCTTCCAGTACAGCCACATCTCTAGAAAAGTTTTCCTGTTCTGATGGTTAATGACTGCAACTTCACAATTCCTGTAGGAGGGAATCCAAAAGGCTGGAGAGGGCCACCAAACCATCTTTGCAGTGTCAGTCTGCAGGCCCCAACATTGTTTTCCATTTCACATTATTTTAACTCCCTTTTTCTACATATGTTATTTAATCCTCATATAGCAAGGTTTCCTTGCTATATGGTAGTAAATATAAAGCTTATTGAGAAAAGTTAAAGCCAATTATTTGATTTATAGTATTTTTAAATTTTATTTTTCAGAGATAAATGGATGCAGCATTATGGCTGATGTCAGATCAAACCATCCTAGTATTTTCTATCTGCTGATTGGAACTCCATATATTTCCTGCAATACTGCACTCCACCGCGTAGACAGGATCAAATAGACATGGATGTCAATACTTCACTGAGACCATATTTTATGAGCACTGACAATAAAGTTTGATATATTATTTCAGATATCTTACAGTGTCACAAAACCATTAATTTACCATGAAAATCTTAGATTTTATATATATATATTTTTATAAATTTATTATATTATTTATTTATTTATTTTTGGCTGCGTTGGGTCTTTGTTGCTGTGCATGGGCTTTCTCTAGTTTCAGTGAGCTTGGGGCTACTCTTCGTTGTGGTGCACGGGCTTCTCGTTGCAGTGGTTTCACTTGTTGCAGAGCACGGGCTCTAGGCGCACGGGCTTCAGTAGTTGTGACACGTGGGCTCATTAGTTGTGGCTCATGGGCTCTAGAGCACAGGCTCAGTATTTGTGGCTCACGGGCTTAGTTGCTCTGCAGCACGTGGGATCTTCCCAGAACAGGGCTAGAACCTGTGTCCCCTGAATTGGCAAGCAGATTCTTAACCACTGTGCCACCAGGGAAGTCCTAATTTTATATTTTAAGTAAATTATTAAAATGACATTTTTTGCCAAAAGGTTGAAGTTTTATTGGTTATAATTGAAATTTTACAGTTTTGATTTATATATTTTCCCCCCAATTGTTTTCTTTTTTCAGTCAGATATATATTTTGCAACAAATTGATTCCATAAATTTGGATTGCAGTGATATGCCCATATCAATATGATCTTTTGTCTTATTAAATATATTGTGTCTAAAAATGCCAAATTATTTTTTAACTACACAGCAAAACTTTTAAATTGTGATGGTGGTTGTTAAAGGTTAATATGATTTATGAATATTATTTGATTAGCTTTTCCCCAAATGCTTTATTATATGTAACTTATAATGTTATTACATGTTTTCTCATTGATGGTTACAAATTGTCTCTCTGAACTGGGAGATTTCTCACTGCCCATTCTGATAAAATAAACATTTAACACTTTCCACCTTTAACCATATAACTTTTGAGTAACATTTCATCCAACAATTGTATCACAACAACAAAAGTAAGCCACTTGTTTTTCTTGAAATTAGCAAGCTATATCTTTTCATTTCAGGAAAAACAAAGTATTTCATGACAAGGTACTGCAAGTTATCCAAAGTATGAAAACAAGATGATGGACTTACTTTTACCTCTGTTTTCTCCTCAGAATTAAGAAAGACTGTAAAGGGGAATTCCCTGGCAGACCAGTGGTTAGGACTCTGTGCTTTCACTGCTGAGGGCATGGGTTCAATCTCTGGTCAGGGAGCTAGGATCCCACAGCTGCACGGCGTGACCAAAAAAAAGATTGTAAAGGGTTAGACAGAAGGCATAACCCTGAGGGACACAGAGACAAGCAGGCAAATGGCAGTTACTGCATCTTGGATGCTGGTGATAAGAGGGACAAGGGGTAACTGAAGTGAAGAGAAAGCTGAATTCTTACTCAGCAATGTGGAGCCAGCTGAGAAGCAGGTCTAATTCATACACTGGAATGCAGAAAGGACTAGGAATCAGAGGCATCAGACCCCGCTGACGTGGGGAAGTGGGTGCAGTGGGAAGCAGGATTGTTAGAAAGTTTGTATGGGGAGCCATTTAAATCCTCTAGTCCTGTCCTCCTGCCCTGCTGCTCCTTGATCACCCTCCCTGGCTCTGGAAATGTCTGAAAGTTTGCTCCCTGCAGAGGACCAGGTGAGGGAGGCTGGACTCAGACGCAGGCATCGCTGAGGGGGGTTGATGCTGAAATGTCATCTCACCTGCCCCTTTTCTCCACAAGAGTACAAGAACGTTGGCAGCCAGAGGTATACCCTCCAGGCAGGAGACCCCATGACCTTCTCCAGAAAAATCCACCAGTCCAAGAAAAAAGATGATGAAATAGCCCAGGTGACTGAAAGTCACAAATAGCCCACTAGCTGAGTAAGTGTCCCTGCCCCTACTCCTGACTTTGCAGTGAGTGTTTTTGTACCTTGTTCTAAGGTCAGAGGGCCATGAATCAGACATTTGAAGACAGAAAGCTTCCAACAAAAGAAACAGAAACCAAAGTAAATAGAAAGAGCACAGGGGGGTGTTGGTGGGGGCTGAAAAAATTGGGAGAAAAGACAAACAATGTAAAAATAAAAATAAAATTTCCTGAGAACTATGATTTGTATTCTTAAAGAAATAAAGAAAGATATTGCTCCTAAGAAATCAAAGCAGGTAAAAACCAAAAAGGAATGTTCATAGCATAAAAACAGGTCTTGGAAACTAAAAAAATATGAACATAGAAACAAAGAGTTTTAGTGGAGGTGATGGAAGGAGACTAGGGGATATCTCCAAGAAAATAGACTTGAAAAGAAAATTAGGAAGAAGATGGGAGAGAAAAATGAAGAATATTAGAAGAGTACTCCAGGAGATCTGACATCTGAACAAAGGAACCCCACTAGTGGAGGTGAGAGAAAAGAGAGAGGAATTTATCAAAGAAATCACTTAAAATTCCTAGAACAGAAGGACTTGGGTTTCCAGTTTGAAAGGACCCACTGAGTGCCCTGCAAAATGGAAGAAAAAAGACTCTCCTCAAAGCACAAAACTTGGAATGTAAAAACGCAAACACCGAGATCAAGAACAATCCTAACACCTTACAGTGAGGGGGAGGAATGGGACCCAAGCCCAACAATGTGGCGGGGGCTCACAGGCAGTGAAGGACTGCCTTCCAGAGATTGCAGGGAAATGATGTCCAACAGAGACCCTAGACCCAGAAGGGCAAGCAGTCAGGAGGTGGATGGAAAAATGACATTTCAGTCCTGCAAGTTGTTGAGGAACTTGCTCTGCAGATACCCTTTCTCAGGAAGCTACTAGAGAATATGCTCCAGCAAAATGAAGGAACAAGTCAAGAAAGAGAAAAACAGGAGGTCCAGGAAGTAAGAGAGAGGTAAAGGAATGTTCACAATGACCTGTTACCTGAGGTGCCCTGAGGGTCTTGTGGACCAAGGCTGCAGAGTGAGCACCCTGAGGTAGCAGCAGCAGGAGGAAGGTCCTAGAAAGACTCCTTCCAAGAAAAAAACAAATGCAGCTGGTGGAATACTTGATGTTTCTGGATGCATTGAGAAGAGATTCATATTTCTGGTGAAGGGTTTTGGAATAAATTTGTAATTGGTACAAAAAATTTAATAGACTGCAATACCTTACAGTGAAACAAACAATATCTTTTTGTGGCATGAAATGCTTGCTAATTTTAAAAAAATGAGTGGCTTATTTTTGTTTTTAATGTCATAAATGTTGGCTGCAACTGTTGCTTGAAAGTCATTAAAAGTTGAAATTATCAAACACATTTTTATCAGAATTGGCAGTAATGTACTGGTAAGTTCATGGTTCAAAGAAAGAAAATTTGTAGTCATTAATGCAAAAACATAAAGGCACATTATGAATTGGTTACATACAGTAAAACATTTGACATATACTCGGGGACAAAAATTATGGAAGGATATTGATAATGCAAATGAAAAATATTTAGTAAATACTATAAAAAATCTGCAATATTTCTTTTAACATCTTTAGTGGAGTATAATTGCTTTACAATGGTGTGTTAGTTTCTGCTTTATAACAAAGTGAATCAGTTATACATATACATATATCCCCATGTCTCCTCCCTCTTGCATCTCCCTCCCACCCTCCCTCTCCCACCCCTCTAGGTGGTCGAAAAGCATCAAGCTGATCTCCTTGTGCTATGCAGCTGCTTCCCACTAGCTATCTATTTTACATTTGGTAGTGTATATATGTCCATGCCTCTCTCTCACTTCGTCCCAGCTTACCCTTCCCCCTCCTTGTGTCCTCAAGTCCATTCTCTAGGTCTGCGTCTTTATTCCTGTCCTAAAAATCTGCAATATTTTTGACTGCATAGTTAAAAATAATTGAACATTTTCAGACATGATATAGTTAATGGAATTTAAAAAATAATGATATTGATATGGGTATATCATTGCAATCTAAAATTTATGGAATCAACATTTTGCAAACTATGTATCTGACTGAAATAAGAAGACAATTTTTGGGAAAATTTATTAATTAAAGCAGTAATATTTTAGTCATTACCAACAAAATGCATAGTTACATAGCTGAGATATATTTGTATTAGTCTTCTCAGACTGCCATAAAGAAATATTGAGTGGCTTAAACAATAGAAACTAACTGTCTTACAGTCCTGGATGCTGGAAGTCTGAGATCAAGGTGTTGGCAGATTCAGTTCTTGGTGAGAGCCCTCTCCCAGGCTGCAGATGGCTGCCTTCTCACTGTGTCCTCACATGGAAAGGAGAGAGGAAGCAAGCTGTCTGGTGTTTCTTCTTATAAGGACACTAATCCCATCATGGGACTCCATCCTCATTACATCACCCAAACCTAATCACCTCCCAAAGGCTCCACCTACAAAACCATCCCATTGGGCTTCAAACATATGAATTTTGGGAGACACAATTCAGTCCATAGAGCATATCTAGACTTTAAAGAGGAGATAATTCTATGGCTGGGGGTGGGAGGACACTACCCCTTTGGAGAGCAGTTCCTCATCTCTCTGAGGCTAAATGGGCACATGCCTGTGACCTGGCAAGTCTGCTCTCAGATGTGTGCACATGTGCATGTAAATGTAAATGTCCACCCACAGGAGCATGAATAAACTGGGGTACATGCCTATGATAGAATACCACATACAATGACATGAATGTATCTCAAAGTGGTAATTACGTGCTCAGGACAGCAAGTTGCAAAAAGTTGCATTCCATGTGATGCCAAATATACAAAGAAAAAAAAAATGCAATACACTGTGGTCCATTGTTTATGGATATGTATATATGTAGTATTTGGATTAACTTTAACTGTATGAACAAGTTCCAAAACCAATATGGTGATGATTTTGACTGAAGTCCTATAAAACATATAACATAAATTGAAGAGAAGGGACATATATATTCTACTAAGTTTCTCCATCAAGAAATAATATATGTCTCACCATACAAACATTTTTTGTACTCCATTCTGTAAATGTTGATAGCTTTCTTCCTTAGGCACTATACACTTCTTTTAGGATTATCTATAGGTATTTTCTCTATTTTTGTCGCTGTTACTTCTGCTACTATTAATGGAATCTTTCTCCATTATAAATTATATTCTGTGATTGTCGTGTTATAGAAAAGATAAGATATTAATTTTTTATTCTTTATTCTTATATATTATCACTTCATACATTATAAGAATTTTAAGATGATTCTCTTAGTTTTCAGTACATTACTCCATTGTCTTCTAATTGTAATACTTTTATTTTCTCCTTTTAAATAATTGCATGTCTTGTTCCTGTTTTATTTTTTAATCTTCTGCATCGGTTGAAACTTCCAGAAAAATGTTAAATACTAGTGATAGCAGACAATTTTGTTTTGCTTCTAACTAAAATGAGAATGTCTTTGAAGTATGATACCGGTTGCCGCTCAAAATTAGATTTTTAGATTTCTCAACTTTTTACTGCTAGTAGATGTTAAATGGTATAAAATTTACTTTGGGGCATTAAGTGAAACATTTTAAATTAGAACCTTTTCATGTCAACTGTATAACATTAACATCTTTCAACAGATTATATTTTAAATGCACAATTCTACCATTAGATGGTGCTGTGCCCCCAATTTTTCTGATGCCCTAACATTAAACTACTGATTTGTTGTTCAAGTTTAAATCTTTGAATTTAATATGATCCTCAAATGAGGGTCCTTTCAACTTTCTCCAAACAGACCCTAAATTAAGAATATTTTTTAAACCTTGTCCCCCCTTTATTTGGTCAGTTTTATGGGGGGTATAATTTACACACAATCCAGTTTACAATCCAGAATTCTAACAAATACATAGAGTCTTATAACCACCCCACAGTTGATATTTAGAACATTTCCATTACCCTGATAAGTTCCCTCATACATTTTTGTAGACAGCCCTCTTCCCTGACCAGCCCCTGGAAACCACTGATCTGCTTTTATCAGTGGTTGTCTTTTCTGTAGTTTCACGCACGTTATGTGTGATCTGTTGTGTCTGGCCTATTTTCTGTAGCATCGTGCTTTTAGGGTCCATCCATGTTGTCAAGTGATTCTGTAATTTGTTCCTTTTTATTGGAGAATAGCATTTCATTGTACGGATATACGACAGTTTATTTATCCATTCACCATTTGATGAGCATTTGGGTTGTTTCTAGCTTTTGGATATTATGAATAAAACGGCTATAAACTTTCACGTACAAGTCTTTGTGTTGACATATACTTTCACCTTTCTCTAATGAATACATAGCAGAGGAATTGCTGAGTCAGATAATTCATATATGTTTAATTTGATAAGCTGCTGCTTCCAAATGGTTTTTCCAAAGTGGCTGTACCATTTTACATTCCCCCCAGCAGTGCATGAGAGTTCCAGTCTCTCTCCACATCTTCACCAACACTTGGCATCATCAGTCTTTAAAATTCTGGTGGGTGTATAGTTATATTTCATTGTGGTTTTACTTCACATTTCCCTAATGTCTAAGGTTGTTGATCATCTTTTCATGGACTTCTTGGCCATCTGATACTCTTTGGTGAACTGTCCAAATTGTTTGGGCCCTTTTAAAAAAGTGGGTTATCTCCTTATTATTGAATTGTAACAGTTTTTCATATATTCTGGGTAGAAATCTTTTATATGTTTTGTAAATATTTTCTCATAATCTATGGTTTGCCTTTTCATTTAGCTTAATGGTATCTTTTGAAGAGCAAACATTCTCAATTTTGAAGTCTATTTTACTAAGTTTTAAAATATATGGTTCATGCTTCAGGAGTCCAATTTAAGAAATCTTTGCCTAACCCCAGGAGACCAAGATTTTATTCTGTTTTCTTCTAAAAGTTTCATAGTTTTAGCTTTTACATTTAGATCTATGAGTCATTTCAAATTAGTCTTTCTATATAGTGTGAAGTAGGGGTTGAGTTTAATCGTTTTGTTTTGTTTTTACATGGGGATAGCCAATTGTTTTAGCACCTTTTATTGAAAAGATTATAGTTTTTCCATTGAATTGCCTTGGCACCTTTGCCAAAAATTAATTGACCTTGTATGAGTGGGTCCATTTCTGAACTATTTTTTTTTCTATTGATCTATATGTTTATTTCCCGTAGACCTTATTACCATGCTGTCTGGGTAATTGTTCATTTATAGTACATCTTAAAATCAAGAGTGTGAGTCCTAAACCCTGCTCTTCTTTTTCAAAATTGGGTTGGCCATTCTAGGTCCTTCTCATTTTCACATACATTTTATAATTAGCTCAATTTCTACAAAAATGACTCCTGAGATTTTGCCTGGGATTTCACCAAATCTATCCATCAATTTGGGGAGACTTGACAGCATAACAATAGCAAGTCATGAGCATGATATATCCCTCCATGTATTTGAATTTTCTTTAATTTTTCTCAGGTTTGTTTTATAGTTTGTGCATCTTTTAATTTAATAATAAACTTATATAAACACTTATATGAAATAAGTATTTCATATTCTTTGATATCATTGTAAATGAGATTTAAAACTTTTTAATTTTCCAATTTTTCATTGTATTTCTAGCATACAAAAATTTCCAATACATTGTACTTCTAGTATATATGAATACAATGGATTTTTGTATATTGACCTTGTATCCTACAACCTCATTACATTCACGTGTTAGTTTTAGCAGCTTTTTTGTAGATTCCTTAGATTTCTCTACACAGAGTCTCATGTCTTTGTGGATAAAGCTGGTTTTATTTCTTCCTTTCCAATCTATATGCCTTTATTTAGTTTTCTCTCAAGGACCTCTGTGGTAGGCAGAATCATGGCATTAGAATGTCCATGTTCTAATCCTTAAATCTGTGAATGAATTAGCTGACATGACCTAGGGCAGTTAAGTTTGTGGATGGAATTGAGGTTGCTAACCAGTGACTTCAAGAGATTATTCTGGATTATACAGGTGGACCCAGTGTAACCACAAGCATCCTGATAAGGGAAGAAATTGGCAAGGAGGAGGTCAGAGTGATGGGGTGAAAGGGACTGGGCCACAGTTGCTGGCTTTGAAGATGGAGGAAGGGGCGGTGAGCTGAGGAATGTGGGCAGCTTCTAGAAGCTGGAAAAGGCAAGGAAATGATTCTCCCCAAGAGTCTCCAGAAGGAGCCAGCCCTGCCCACACTTTGATTTCAGCCCAGTGAGATCTGTGTCAGACTTCTACTCTACAGAACTGTAAGATAATAAATATAAAAAGAATGAAATAATGCCATTTGCTGCAACATAGATGGACCTAGAGATTGTCATACTGAGTGAAGTAAGTCAGACAGAGAAAGAGAAATATCGTATGATATGGCTTATATGCGGGATCTAAAAAGAAATGATAAAAATGAACTTATTTAAAAAGCAGAAACAGACTCACAGACTTAGAGAATGAACTTATGGTTACCAGCGGTGGGGGGAGAAGGGTCGAGGAAAGGGATAGTTAGGGAGTTTTGGATTGAGATGTACACACTGCTGTATTTAAAGTGGATAACCAGGGACTTCCCTGGTGGTCCAATGATTAAGACTCTGCACTCTCAATGCAGTGGGCCTGGGTTCAATCCCCGGTCAAGGAACAGATCCCACATGCCACAACTAAAGATCCCACATGCCACAACTAAAGATCCCATGTGCTGCAACTAAAGATCCAGCATGCCTCAACTAAGACTCAGCACAGCCAAATAGATAAATAAATAGATATTAAAAAAATTAAAATAAAATGGATAAACAACAAGGAGGACCTACTGTATAGCACAGGGAACTCTGCTCAATATGTAACGACCTAAATGGAAAAAGAATTTGAAACAGAATAGATACATGTATATGTATGACTGAATCACTTTGCTGTACACCTGAAACTATCACAACATTGTTAATCAACTATACTCCAATATAAAATAAAAAGTTAATAACTAAATGTGGGTAAGATTCCACTCTCCTAATGCAGGGTGCCCGTGTTCGATCCCTGTTCAGGGAACTAGATCCCTCATGCATCCAGCAACTAAGAGTCCGCAGGCCTCAACTAAGATCTGGCACAGCCAAAATAAATAAATAAAATTTTTCATTGTATTTCTAGCATACAAAAATTTCCAATACATTGTACTTCTAGTATATATGAATACAATGGATTTTTGTATATTGACCTTGTATCCTACAACCTCATTACATTCACGTGTTAGTTTTAGCAGCTTTTTTGTAGATTCCTTAGATTTCTCTACACAGAGTCTCATGTCTTTGTGGATAAAGCTGGTTTTATTTCTTCCTTTCCAATCTATATGCCTTTATTTAGTTTTCTCTCAAGGACCTCTGTGGTAGGCAGAATCATGGCATTAGAATGTCCATGTTCTAATCCTTAAATCTGTGAATGAATTAGCTGACATGACCTAGGGCAGTTAAGTTTGTGGATGGAATTGAGGTTGCTAACCAGTGACTTCAAGAGATTATTCTGGATTATACAGGTGGACCCAGTGTAACCACAAGCATCCTGATAAGGGAAGAAATTGGCAAGGAGGAGGTCAGAGTGATGGGGTGAAAGGGACTGGGCCACAGTTGCTGGCTTTGAAGATGGAGGAAGGGGCGGTGAGCTGAGGAATGTGGGCAGCTTCTAGAAGCTGGAAAAGGCAAGGAAATGATTCTCCCCAAGAGTCTCCAGAAGGAGCCAGCCCTGCCCACACTTTGATTTCAGCCCAGTGAGATCTGTGTCAGACTTCTACTCTACAGAACTGTAAGATAATAAATATAAAAAGAATGAAATAATGCCATTTGCTGCAACATAGATGGACCTAGAGATTGTCATACTGAGTGAAGTAAGTCAGACAGAGAAAGAGAAATATCGTATGATATGGCTTATATGCGGGATCTAAAAAGAAATGATAAAAATGAACTTATTTAAAAAGCAGAAACAGACTCACAGACTTAGAGAATGAACTTATGGTTACCAGCGGTGGGGGGAGAAGGGTCGAGGAAAGGGATAGTTAGGGAGTTTTGGATTGAGATGTACACACTGCTGTATTTAAAGTGGATAACCAGGGACTTCCCTGGTGGTCCAATGATTAAGACTCTGCACTCTCAATGCAGTGGGCCTGGGTTCAATCCCCGGTCAAGGAACAGATCCCACATGCCACAACTAAAGATCCCACATGCCACAACTAAAGATCCCATGTGCTGCAACTAAAGATCCAGCATGCCTCAACTAAGACTCAGCACAGCCAAATAGATAAATAAATAGATATTAAAAAAATTAAAATAAAATGGATAAACAACAAGGAGGACCTACTGTATAGCACAGGGAACTCTGCTCAATATGTAACGACCTAAATGGAAAAAGAATTTGAAACAGAATAGATACATGTATATGTATGACTGAATCACTTTGCTGTACACCTGAAACTATCACAACATTGTTAATCAACTATACTCCAATATAAAATAAAAAGTTAATAACTAAATGTGGGTAAGATTCCACTCTCCTAATGCAGGGTGCCCGTGTTCGATCCCTGTTCAGGGAACTAGATCCCTCATGCATCCAGCAACTAAGAGTCCGCAGGCCTCAACTAAGATCTGGCACAGCCAAAATAAATAAATAAAAAATAAATATATAAATATTAAAAAATATATATGTGGTTTTAAGGCACTGAGTTTGCAGTAATTTGTTACAGCAGCCCCAGAAAATCAAACAACCTCCAATGTTGAAGAAAAGTGGTGAGAGTGGACAGAAGATGCTTTTTAAATGGAGTACATTGATTTTTAAATAATGCTCTTTACAATAACAATTGAAATCATGGTCATTTCCTGGATGCCTGCCATGAATCTGATCTGGAATAAGATGGATCTGGACCCATTTAACATTAATCCTGGTGATTGTTACTTGAGAACTGAAGGATGTTTTTAGGCAGGGGTCCCCAACCCCTGGCCACAGACCGGTACCAGAACCCGGGCTGCACAGCAGGAGGTAAGTGGTGGGTGAGTGAGCCAAGCTTCATCTGTATTTGCAGTCGCTCCCCATTGCTTGCATTACTGCCTGAGCTCCGCTTCCTGTCAGCATTATGGTGAGTTGTATAATTATTTCATTATATATTACAATGTAATAATAATAGAAATAAAGTGCATAATAAATGTAATGCACTTGAATCATCCTGAAATCATCCTCCTTCCCCCGGGTCCATGGAAAAATTGTCTTCCACGAAACCAGTCCCTGGTGCCAGAAAGGTTTGGGGAACACTGTTTTAACTTGAATCTGAAATCATCCTCCTTCCCCCGGGTCCATGGAAAAATTGTCTTCCACGAAACCAGTCCCTGGTGCCAGAAAGGTTTGGGGAACACTGTTTTAAGGGACACCTCCAGCTCAGGGTGGTAAGAAGTATGGCTGTCATTTTGCTTCTCCATTAAACTATTCTTTGTATGACATTTACTTTAAGCATTAAAGCATTTGGGATTCCATACCACACTGCCTGAAAATCAGGACTCATTTTCTGGAAAAAGTTACGAGAAATTCATCTCACTTAAAAGAGTGTAGCAAGGCTGAGACATGTTGCTAAAGTCTCCCTAACACTCTGGAATCCAGATGGAATCAAATCCATCTTTCAAGCTGGCCTGTCTCAGGGGGACAATCCCTGTTCAGTAGGACTTACCTTGAATGGATTTCTGAGATCCTGGGGAAGTAGGTTGGTCGAGGTTTGGGGCTGGTTTTCTTGGAGAGTCTGTCTGTGTTGTTCTTTCTCTCACTGTCTCTCTGTCTCTGTGTTTCTGGTGAAATGTCATGTTTGGCACTTAAGCATACAGGAGATGCTACCTGGATCTTTCTCTGGGCCTGTTTCTGTCCTTTGACACTGGGCTGCCACTGCCGCCACCTACCAGTCTTTCTTTGCTTTCCTTTGCCTCGAATTTCTCACTGTAGTTATGTTTCATCTTGCAGCACAGAATTGTGTGTTTATTTGTAAGCTGCCACAAAGTATTTCCGGAGACAAATAAATAAGTGTATGTGTCTCAGCCTTTTACTGTCTATGCTTAAATGTCCCTGGGCCCCAGGCCATCTGCAGACCTTCATAGGATATTCTGCCCATGGAGGAGTTAGCCACCAGGATGGTTGGGCTACAAATCACCCAGCACACTGTGCTGTGCTTTGTGCCTGGACGCTCTGATTCTGCTCTGGAAGCACATAGCGCACACCTGATACATGCTTTGTGGGGTAGACATGCCTTGTCTCCTGGGCCAGTCTGGCCTTGGCATGATGGAGGTGGGGACACCTGGGAGGCTCTTTCTTAATCCTGGCTCCTTGTGAGACAGGAGGCATCCATGTTACTGGGGTCAGTAGGAGAGCATTTCCTTCCCTTGGATTTAGGTGGTAGGGTTTCTGAGAATTGGGATCTGTCTTTGGATTGTGTTTCTACACACTGGATGTTGGCTGGCAGCTTCCTCTCCTCTCCAGTCTGGGCTCTTCTGCATGTCCTGTAATTTCTCCCGTGCATCTGTTATGATAAAGACCATAATTCTATGGTCTTTCCTGTTCTCTTCTCTGTGGTGGGTCCCTTGCTTCAGTTCTTCACTGATGTATAACAAATATCCCCAAGCCGAGTGTTGTGGAGCAACAGCAATGCTTTGCTCACCACCCCTGTGGGCTGGGGCTCCTTGGCCAAGTGGGTGCGTCCTCTCAGGGCTCCTCAGGGGGTGACAGTCACTGTGGCTTGGTCATCTCCAATTCCCCACTCCTACATCTGGAGGCTGACACTGGCTTTCAGCTGGGACTTCTGCTGGCACTGTTGGCCAGGACGTGTGGACTTCCCTTGTGGTGTGGGCCTCCTCAGAGCATGGTGGCTGGGACCCTAGGGACACCTATTATGCCCTGACCTCAGAAGACACGTGGCATCTCTCATACCATGTCCTGCTCCTCAGATGCAAGTCACGTGTTTGAGCTGAGGGGAATGGGCTCCATCTTTTGTTGGAAGCCATGTCTAGAATTTTTGGACATGTTTTAAAACCACCACAAGGTCCTTTAGGGATTGTATGAGTTTACTGGGGCTGCTGTAACAAAGTATCACGGACTGGGCTGCTTAAACAACAAGAATCTATTATCTCAGGTTCCAGAGGCCAGAGTCTGAAATCAGGGTGTTGGTGGTTCTGCTTCCTTCTAGGGGTTCAGCACGGAATCTCTTCCAGGCTCTGGTGCTCTCGCAGGCCTTGGTGTTCCTTGGCTTGCGGTGGCATCACTCCAATCTCTCCTCTGTTTTTATGTGGGCACTTCCTCTGTGTGGCCGTGTCCAAAGTTCCCTCTTCTTCCAAGGACACCAATCATTGGATTTAGGGTCCTAACTTCAAGGTGGCAGGAAGTGTGATCTTCCTAGAAGGAAAGTAGAACAGAAATGTCCTCCACACCCATCTGCAGTGGGGAGCCACACGCCAACATGCAGAAAGGAACAGGTAAGAGACACAGGGATCCTCAGGACTTTTCTCCTCCTGGACATAGGTCCATTGGGCCCAGGTGACCTCTTTTGATCCAACACATGGCTCATTTTTCACAGCCTTGCAGTGAGCTGTGACACATGTCTAAGTTTGCACCCACAGAATACAGGAGCAGAAGTGACCTGTGAGCTTGGGCAGAGGGTGTGGCAATCCCAGGTGGACAGGGGTGCCGTGGGGTCCACACAAAGTATGCTCCTTGGACTAGTCTGTAACTGCTACACCCACGAGGAGAGAAGGAGCTAGTGCAAGAATGCAGAGCAACTGCATTGCCAAGTACATTGTTTAGTTCAGGTAATGCTTTCTTTGTAAACAGGACTTTCTTGATGAAGGAAGCACGGTGTTGATTCATGTCTGGTGCAGGCTTCTTATCTAGTTTCAGACCAGCCACTTTGGGTACTACTGCTGCAGGGGATGGTGGAAAATGACCCAGGACTAACCTGGCCCCACTGGCCTGCTCGCCTCAGAACTCATCTGAGAGAGAAATGAACTCCCCATCTCCGAGCCCCGTGGTGTTAGATCTGCTCATGACAGCACCATGGCCCTTCCTCTTACTGACACATGTCTAACCAGCTTCTCACACTATTTGATGAATGAACAAATGATCACCCAGCTTCTCTCACTTCTGATTATGCATTCAAACAAGAGTTCTTCCAACTTCAAGAGTCTGGCAATACTCCAAGATAAGTAGGAGTGTGGGCTTTTTTTTTTTTAAACATCAAAGTTGCTAAGAGACTAGATCCTGACTGTTCTCAACACACAAAAGAAGATGATAATTATGTGACAAGATGGAGGTGGTAACCAATGAAACTATAGTAATCATATCGCAACATACAAATGTATCAAACCAACACATTGTACACCTCAAATTTACACAGTGTTTTATGTCGATTATACTTCAATTTAAAAAAAAAGAAGGGAGGTGGGCTCTGGGGTCAGAAGCCAGGGCTCAGTCCTGACTACTTGCTGGGGCCCTGGGCACATTACATAACACCATGAGCCTCAGTTTCCCCATTGATTGGCATGGTAATGATAGGAGTACTACCTTACTGGACTGTTATCAATATTAAGTGAGAGTATGAATGTAAAACGGTCAGCACGGCACCTGATATGTAAGTGCTCAACTGACATTATTATTTCTATTATTGTTGCTGTGAATGACATAAAGAAAGGAAATATTGTCACAGAAGGACCTTCTTGACTCAGGGAGAATCTGTTCCAGTTGGATTCAGGTGAACAACTGCAAACCTTTAAGAGGATGTGATGTGAATGCTATCAACATTGTCATTTTACAGGAATTAGTCCAGTCGCACACATTCTGTGATGCCATTCACAGCAGACAAAAGCCAAGGTCCAGGTGTTCCCCTAAAGGGGAGGGGAGGTCTGGAGACCCTGCTGCCAACCCACCCGCTCTGCCCATGGTTCGCAGGCGGAATGGAGGCTGTGCCCCTGGCTGGCCCCTCAGGGGCCGGAGGACCTTGCTGCTGGGGCAGGGTCTTGAATTAAGCACACACAGAGGCCGGAGCCTTGAATGCGAGGTTCACTCATGGTGAGAACTGCCCACCTGTTTCTGGAGCGCTGCCCTGTTTTCACACAAATGACCTGGAATGTGCAATTTTAAATTTATCTTTTCTGCCATTCCCAGACATCTAGGCTGTTCGGTCTCTGCATTCTAAGTCCTGCTTGGGTGGCAGTGTCACCACCTGGGAGGCTCCATGTGCTGGCTGGACTTGAGGCTTGGAGCCACCTGGTCTAAGCTGACGGCAGTGGTCATGGAGATCTCTGGGCAGGTTGTGGCTGGGCCCACTGTGTTCCCCTTGCCTTTATTTCTGTCCCTGCCTTGGTGAGTTCAAATATGTCTGTGGGCATCACAGTATAAATTGTACTTCCCAACATGCTCCTAAAAATTTGAGTGAATGCTACTGTTTGAAATTGTATGTGTGTATATTTAGACCAAAATCATGAGAAACGCTCTCCAAATATCAGACCCCTTGTGTTAAGGGGAGGATTTCTAAATAAGTCATACGATTGAGGGTGGAGGGAACCCTTGTTGGAACCTTCTGGGATTTAAGAAATGATCAAGAAGGTGCTAGAGTGGTCTTTGTTTTTAACATCCATGAAGTCTGCAAAATGTCCCCCCTGTCCTTGCTAGTTGAGCTGTGGGGTGATCATGCAGCCAGCCCCTGCCTGGCCTAAGGGAGAGGCGTGGGGGTGGGGAGTGGACAGCTGGCCTTAGCCTCAGATTGTCCCCTGGATGTCACCTGAGCAGCTGCCACAGAAGCAGCCTGCCAGGGGTCACCATGTTACTTCTGCTTAGCTTGGCCCAATTATCAGCAATAAAAGTTCCATCAGCGCGTGCACTTTGCGTGGGGTGAAGGGGGTGGTGACATCTGTGTCTGGGGGCCCGGGTGAGGTCGGCTCTGCTCTCGCTCTCACCGGGCACATTCTCTGCACAAGCCTCACGCCACAGACAGAAGCTGGGGCTTAGGCTGGGCTCCCGGCTGGTTGAGCCCATGTGAACTGAAGTCTGCAATCCTGACCCTGGTGGAGGGAAAGTCTCCATCCCTGCATGGTGTCCAGTGTGCACAGTGCCCCTCCCAGGCTTTCCTGGTCCTGGTGGTGACTGGCTGCATGAGGGAGGGAAGTGGCCATAGGGACCCAGCACCAGGGGGTGGGCAGTGCATCACCCCGCAGAGTGGCCCTGTGCTTGGCGGCATGGCCCCTCACCCACCTACTATCAGCTCAAGGGAAAGGCCCCTAAAATTCATTTACTCCTTGTTATTGTTTTTGGAGATCTCCTCCCCATCTGCCAGATTCCAGCTTCCAAGAGGAGGGTGTCACAGCCCAGGGCGGCATCAGAATCCCCTGGATGGTTTGCTGTAACAGATTGCCCATCCCACGTCCAGAGTTTCCGATTCAGGAGGTTCAGGTGGGGCTGAGAATTTGCATTTCTAGCAAGTTCCCAGCTGATGCGGATGCCCGGGGACAAATGCCTCAGTGACAGGGCTAGGAGACACTGGGGACCTGTACCCCCACGCTGTGCCCCACGGAACCCTGGTTGTATGATCCACGACAAAGGGTTTGCGGTCAAGTAAGTCTGGCATTGTGGCAGGCCCTCACCTCTCTCTCAGAGATTCCAGATACACTGTGATAGGATAACAGCTTTGATGAATCCTGCAGGGCAGCACCAGGTTTCCTTTAACCCCACATTTCCCAAACCTATTTTAAAATGGAGCATGTGGGCTTCCCTGGTGGCGTAGTGGCTGAGAGTCCGCCTGCCGATGCAGGGGACACGGGGTCGTGCCCCGGGGGCTTCCCTGGTGGCGTAGTGGCTGAGAGTCCGCCTGCCGATGCAGGGGACACGGGTTCGTGCCCCGGTCCGGGAAGATCCCACATGCCACGGAGTGGCTGGGCCCATGAGCCATGGCCACTGAGCCTGCGTGTCCAGAGCTTGTGGTCCGCAACGGGAGAGGCCACAACAGTGAGAGGCCCGCGGACCGCAAAAAAAAAAAAAAAAAAAAAATGGAGCATGTCTCTTGCCACCATCCCTTCTACCCGGGAAGGGTTCCATCAGGCATTAGTTTGAGAAGTTGATCCAGAGCTTTATCTTCCCCATGGGTGTGGCAGAACCCCTCCCCCATCCCACCCCCCACCCCGTTCACATGTCCCCTCCTTGACCGGCTAGGTTGAATCCAACTTTGTGAGTTTGTGCTTGCGGGAGCAGTGTGGCCTGTCCCTCACCTGACACCTGTGCCTCTTCCAGCCTCTTCCTTACCCTCTTCCATGCCTGCCTCCTTGGCTTTGGGGAGCTCCTGTCAGGGGTTGCAAAAAGGGGGAGGTGGTGATGATCAGCAGGGATGGGGGTGCTGGGCGTGGACTTCCTGCAGTCCTGAGCCCATGTCCTGCCCAAACCCAGCCCCAGCTCACTGCCTTGAGCGTAGTACGTGCTCAACTAATGATTATGGCCAAGGTGGGCAGGACTGCCTGCCTGCTCCTGTCCTCTGGGTTAAAGCAGATATGGCCTCTGGGGAGGACCAGTGAGGATTGTTCTGGGACACATGGATCTTCCTTAGGAAATGCTTTCTGACCCTGCAGAGTTCAGCCCGTGGAGACTCTGTTGGCAGTGGGACTCAGGGACCTGTGCTCCCCCACCCTGGAAACAGGGAGGGCCTCCGGGCTCGGAACTGACCAGCGACCTGGACCACACAGGCTTCTGGGCGCTGGTGAGGGCAGCGGCTATGTGGTGGATAGTCGAACTTTCTCAGAGGCTTGCTCTCACCCAGCTGCTGAATGGGGCCTTCTCTGCACCCACCCCCAGGGTTTCTGGGTTGTTGGGGGTTGCAAATGGGGCTGCACTTCAGAAGACAACAGTGTCCTGCAGACTGCTTGGTGGAGCACTGAGTGCGGGTGGCCTGGCTTCCTGGTGGGCTGATGTGCTTTGTGTTGCAAGCATCATCTCTGTCTCTCTGTCTCTGTCTCTGTCTCTGTCTCTCTCTCTCTCTCTCTCTCTCACACACACACACACACACACACACACACACTCATGTCGGGCACACATGGTCACGCAGGCTGGTGTTGTGCCCTGGAAGGCATGTGTGTGTGGGTGCCCGAGGGTGATCAGGACACTAGATTTTCCCTTCCAGCCAGGACTTGGGCTGGATGGCTTTGCAGGAGGAGATGCCTAGGTGTGGGGTGTGATCCAGGGACATGTGAAGGTCAAAGGCCAAGCACATCATCGTCATGATAGAGGCATTACCGTCAGGGAAGGAGAGAGGCCAGGACATCCCCTCCCCCTGGGGCAGAGTGTCCTGACTTGGCCTGTGCCAGGCCTCACTGAGAGGTGTGGGAGGGGAGAGGTGGGGACAGCAGGAGCAGAGGTGACCTCAAAATGTGCTGAGAGTTGGGGAACAGCAGAGGCTGCTGGAGCTGAGTGGGGAGGGGATGGTGGGGGAGCAGGGGCTGAAGCCTGGGCCCTGGGCCAGCGTTTGGTCTTTAGCCACCTGATACGATAACATTGCCGGCCTCTTCCTTGTTTGTCCTCGCTTCCTGGGCCAGCATTAACATTGCTCCCACTGGGGCTGAGTCTCCAGGTGGGACTGTTGGAAAAGAGGGGTAAGTCCCTACGGGGTTTCAGGACAAAGGGAACAGCTGGGCGGGGCAGCCCCATTCAGTCCATTGGGGTTGCATCACCTGTTGTGGAGGCTGAAAGCATCCTAAGGGATAGAGCGGCTCTCAGTCCTCTTGTCCAGAAACTATGCCTGTCCTGCTGTGGACTTCTCTGGCAAAATGGAAATACACCACCCAGGCTCCCTTCTGGGCTATTAAAAAATTAATATTAATGTTTAATGGGAGTCCAGGGAAACTAGGAAAAATTTCCTGCCTATCCAAAATACCAAGGGAGGGATGTGAATGTATAAGATTCCTAACAACTGTCCTCAGGCCAAGGAGTCTGGATTTGCTGCTGAGTCAGCAGAGTCTCTGCATTTGCAGTAGTTACTGTGCTGTCTAAACTGCTGAATGACCCCCTACATCTCCCTGCAGAGCACTCATGAATTGGAAAGGGTAAAATGGTGACTTTATGTTGGAGAAACATGGAAGACTCCACCTTGATCAAACGACCACCAATATGGGACCATGAATAAGAACAGACCGATGAAAGCACGTAATGATACTTGTCCAGAGGAGGACAAGACATTGCCACCTGCAGCCCCTGAATCGAATCATGAGGGAACAGCAGACAAACCCAAGTCCTAGGACAGTCTGCAACATCAGGGGCTGAGCTCTTAAGACCTTGATGTCAAATAAGATCCATGTCATGAAACAGACTAAGGAGCTATTTCAGATTAAAGGAGACTGAAGAGACATGACAAAGGACGGTGTTGTGATCCTGGGCTTCCTTTGCTGTAAAGGACATCACTGGGACAATCAACAAAATCGCACTGTGGTCTGTATACTGGATGGTAGCTTCAACTCTGCCAACGTTAGTTTTCTGGTTTTGATTATTTTGCTATGGTTTATGGAATTAGGAGAATATCCTTGTTTGTAGGAAATATTGACATATACAGTGGTGAAGAGGCAGCGTGCCCGAGGCTTACCCTCAAGTGGTTCAGAAAAATATGTATATTTGAGGGAGAGAGAAAAGGATGAAACAAATGTAGTGACATGGGGGAACTGGCTGAAGGATACACAGGAATGCTTTGTTGTGCTATGCTTGCAACTTTCCTGTGTCTGAAGTTTCATCAAAATTTAAAAAGTTTAAAAAGATCTCCAAAACACAGCGACTGAACACAGCTTATGTCTCTCTCCACAATGACAGTCTGGGTCTACATGGTCAGGTGGGGACCCAGGACTGTCCCTATGCTGCCCTCTCTCCTCTTGCACCACAGCCCCAGGGAGGAAAAAACTGATATTGATAGAAAGCAATTCCTGTTTGAGCAAGTGACATGCAAGTTCATACTCCATTGGCCAGAGCAGGGTCTGGTGACAAGGGAGATCGGGAATGCAACGTCCACCCGGGAGACCCCCTGCAAAGGCGGAACTTTATTCCGTGGAATAAGGGGGAGTGGACTTGGGAGCGGGGACTAGCTGCTCGCCACCTTCCCCTTTCTCCAATTCAGAGGTCATTTGGCAAATGGCCATGGCCTTGATGAGTCTCGAGGCTGTGCATCCAGTTCAGATGTCCCACGTCCACCACTGCTCCACTGTGGCCTCTGCTGGGTGCCTCAAATATCCCAAACCTATTATAGTCCTGAATGGCTCCTTGATTTTAGCTGTCCTTTCTGTCCTCAGCTTGTGCTGCACTGTCCACCTTACAGTGCCCTCCTGGTGTTCCTGCCACCTGGAAGGCAGGTAAGTCCCCTCTCCCACCCTGTCTCTTTGCCTGGTTCACATCCATCACCCTTGGCCAGTGTCTCCAGCAACGCATCACACACCTGCATGCCACAAGCATCACCCTGATCTTACTAAGATGAGGATTCTCAGTTTGGAGGGCTGGGCACAGCCTGAGGCTCTGCACTGCTGACACGCTCCTGGGGGAAGCTGATGCTGCAGGTCTGGGTTGGAGCTGAGTCCTTTGGAGATGAAGGAGCTGGCACTGCTATTACTGCCAAGAGCATGATCACAGATGGAGGCGGATGAGTCAGGAGCACACCAGCCCGTGGAGCTACCCTTTTCTCAGGTGGACGTCTTGTGGGGTTCTGTCTGTGCTCAAAATTGGCACTATTTTGGAGAAAGGTACCTTGTAGGTCCCTTCAAGTTTAAATTTGCCTATGAGTTGGTAAGAAAAAAAAATCCATATATTTCACTTCATGTGGCTGATGAGGGGAGTTCAGAACACCAAAGGACCTGGGGAGATTCAGAGCATTTTTAATTTGAACGGAAAACAGGTATATGAGTCACTGGGCTTCCCCCCTGCATGGCTAAGTGCTATATGGGCTGTGTCTCAGAGTAGCTGTCTAGTGGTGAGCCCAGGTTCTACCCACAGTGCAGTGGCATAAACAGGAGGTTTGCATGAGGTCTGGCAGCGGGCAGTCAGAATCCCAGCTCTGTGATTAGCTGTATGATCTTGGGCATGCCATTAGTCTCCCTGAAACTGAGTTTTACCATCTGTAAAGTGGCCAGGAGTATTACACCTGACACAATGTTCCCAGTGGTTGGCTCTGATTTCCCCTTTGTTGGTATGTCTCTGTATGTTCACCCCCTGCATCTCTACTGGTAGCAAAACCTACAGGAGCGTCCTCTAGACCTGCCTGACTTCTCAGAGGCTGCACATTGATGAGGCCGCTGCTTCTGCAAATTAACAGAAGTGTGTGCCCAGAGTCTGCAGGCTCCCTAGAAACACAAAGGCTTTAGATCAAGGTGTAAAGAGACTACTTTTCAGGGCATCCAGCTATATTCTCCTTGACCACAAGATGGCACCCTGCAACCATGAAATCCACCACAGGCACAGTCAGATAGGGGCGCCTAAGGCAAGCCAAATATTTTTTTGAAATCTTCTTTTCAGTAGATGATATCCTTATCCTTCGTGGACCAAGTGGTTTTCCCCAAAGGCTCTAGAAAAGGTTTTACAGAGAATTTTGTCTCACCCCTCTTGGTGATGGGCAGGAACTCCATAGCCAGCCCCTCCGGGTTCCTAGTCCGTCTTTGTCGCTTCCTGGCTTAACCTGTGTTCTTCATCCAACAATAGTGACAAAAGTACCTCCCTAAGAGGGTTACAGTGAGTTTTAAATGATGTTTTCAAAGTGCTTGGAATAGTGCCTGGCACATAGCAAGTCCTATAAAAGTCTGGTAAATAAAACCTTAATACCAACAGTACTACTAAGAACACACTCAAGAGTTGCCCCACTCTTTTCAAATAAATGACATTCAACACCGAATAATCAAATTGTACCTACAAGAGTCCAAAATAGGTTGAGGATACTTAAATATTTTGAACTTCTGGAATTCCTGATATATTATGTAAACAATATTTTCCTAATTTATTGCTGTAATTCCTTTCTGGAAAGTAGAATTTTTTGCCAAAGAAGGAGTGAAAGAACTTTATCCATTGCTACTTGCTAAGATGCACAACTTGGTGAACAGCTTGTCTGAAGAAAGGCACCTGCCCAGGTATTTGCCTGCTGGACCCTCCTGCGTGCCTCCGGTGTGTGGCCTGAAACTCCATCCCAGTCATTCCAGAGTTAACCTCTGAGTGCAATATCACCATTTTCACTCAGCTGGGAATAGACCTGCATCAAACGGCAAGATGAGTAGCTAAGGAGTCAAAGGTCTTGCTCTTGCCTCTCCCTTCCTAGAAGCACAGCCCCACAGACGGCTGGCTTCTTGATCTGTTACCATATGGTCAAAAATTGCTCGGAATAATGCCCAAAGCAGGAGTTGGGTTGATGAGGTTATTATCCATGAGAAGTTTGAATTTGTATTATATAAAACTGAATTGCAGAATATCTAATTGCAGAAAACCATCATGAGGAAAAAAAAATGATCTAGAATATCACTACTTTGAGATATAACCACCATTTCTATTTTGATTTCTTTGTACAACGATAGTCATGTGCACTAAATGTTTTTGCACAATCAGAAACACACAAATCTGAATCTTGCTTTTCCCACTTCCATCTGAGGCTTTATCATGCCATGAAATACTCTTCAAAACATTTATTTAGGGCTTCCCTGGTGGCGCAGTGGTTGAGAGTCCGCCTGTCGATGCAGGGGACACGGGTTCGTGCCCTGGTCTGGGAAGATCCCACATGCTGTGGAGCGGCTGGGCCCGTGAGCCATGGCTGCTGAGCCTGCGCGTCCTGTGCTCCGCAACGGGAGAGGCCGCAGCAGTGAGAGGTCCACGTACCACAAAAAAAAACAAACAAAAAAATTTATTTATGGTCTTGTAATGTTTCCTCTACGCCTACACCATGAATTAACACTCAGCCTCTATTGTAGCTCCTGAGTTGCACCATTAAAAGAAATACTGCAATAAACACTTCCTTGTAATAAACACTTTCTAAAAAAATTATTTATTTATTTTTGGTTGCGTCGGGTCTTAGTTGCAGGCATGTGGGATCTTCATTGAGGCATGCGGAATCTTTTCATTGTGGCACACGGGCTCTTCGTTGTGGCACTTGGGTTTCTCTCTAGTTGTGGCGTGTGGGTTTTCTCTTCTCTAGTTGTGGCGCATGGGCTCCAGAGCGCATGGGCTCTGTAGTTTGCCACCCGTGGGTTCTCTAGTTGAGGCGTGCAAGCTCAGTAGTTGTGGCACAAGGGGCTAGTTGCCCCTCGGCATGTGGGATCTTAGTTCTCTGACTAGGGATCGAACCCACGTCCCTTGCATCGGAAGGCGGATTCTTTACCACTGGACCACCAGGGAAGTCCCTAATATACACTTTTGAATGCAATTCTTTAGGAGAACTTAAGAAAAGTAGATGTAATAAGTTGACAAGCATGAACACTTTAAACCATTCACTAACTTTTTGCTTAAGGTCAAAGTAAAGTAAAGTAAGCAGCAAAAACTGGCTTCAAGCTCTGTTCTGCTAACTGCAGCCTCCAACATCTTACTGTCCTTTCTGGGTATTTAGGCACTTTAAATTGTCTTTCAGAACATAAAGGAGGGCTTTCACTTAGGAATTTCGGTGGCTCTAGTAATCTATAATATACTATATGTTAATGTTTTCAGAAAGGTGACCACAGCATTCCAGCTAGCTGTATATTGGTGAAAGTTTACCCCAAACTCAAATGCCTACTGGAGCCAGGCAGGGACTAAATGTGTCAGCAGGCCTAATGTGATATTTGGGAGATGTCTAGAGTGATATGGGAAGTGCATGTCATCCACTCCCACCTACACAAACAAACAAGTCAGACCTGAATTTGTGAGTCGTTTTAGAACACTGGCCACCAAAAAAAACCCAAATGTGAGCCAAATGGTGACCAGTTGTGACCTTTAGAAACGCCCTTTGAAGTTCACGAAGGGCAAAGGGCAGATCTTCATTTCATAGGGGGCGAAACTGAGGTTCAGAAGACTTGGGCACATGGCTAATCCTGGAAGGACAGCACATACGTGGCTTGTCAGGGTTCTCAGCTTGTGTCACTGACTATGGCTGTGACATGTATTGCAGATCATTTCCTACTCATGATAGACAAAGTACCAAATGCATGAATGATCCCCCCACCCCCAGTTATTTCAGGGATTTCACTGAGCTAATGTGACTCTCGAGCACACTATGCAATTGCTCACCCAAGAATAACTGCTCCTTCCAGAAAGCCCTCTCCACACGGGGACTGACCACAGATGTCTGGCTTGTGCTATGTGGGGATTTCCCTTTTTCCGTTTCCTGCTTGCTGTCCCAACTGTCATCTGAAGCCTCCACATCTACAGCCCTCAAATTTCACCTGGGGTCGGGGGGGGCCTGCACCGCTATCGGGGAGTGGCAGTGGGTGGGCGCAGAGGTAGCGGCACCGTACCTTTCCCATTAGATTTTGGGATGCATTTGCCATGACGCTGCTGGGTTTTAAGTAATAGGTTTGTGTCTTGCACCAAGATTTGCTTTCTTCACTGAGTTAATGTAGTATTGTCACTGAGTTATTGCTGTTCACCCCACCATCCATGAGTTTTTGGGAAAAAAACCTAACACTCTTCTTAAAACTCAAGAAGGCCTAGAGAAGGGGTTGGATGGGGTGGGGGTTGGGGGAGTGAGAGCAAGGTCTGGACCACTTGGAAAGGGGCCAAGGCAGATTGCTCCAAAGGCCCTGGGCCAACATCGGAGACATGTCCTGCAGAATCTGGGACACAAACAGTGCACACTCCATTTGAGCTCATCTTTTAAGAGCCTGGCCCCTATATTTTGCTGTTCAAACTTCAGTTTCTTCTCAGAGATTGCAAATGCAAAGGGGACAAGCAGGTAACATACGTGAACAAAACATCTGGGTGTCTTCACAGGGGCATGGGGGGCCTCTGCTGAACTGAACAGCAGTGCTCAGTCTGGGGTTCCCAGTGCCCCCTCCACCTTGTGGTTACTGGGGTGGTGGTGGGGGGGGTGTGGCTGCAGGCACACGGTGGCCAAATCTTCATCTTTTCCAAGAGAAGCTGGACATCCAGATTTTACGTGAGAGTTGCTGGTTTTTGAAAGGGGGCAATGACTTGGACATTTCCTAAGACATCCTATAGGCTAAAGGAACCTTACCTGCAGGCAGCACGGAGCTCTGACAACCCCTCTGTGCCCTGCAGCCTCTGTGGGGCCGGTCCTCATAAGGGGAACGAAACTGCAATTTAATGACAGGGCTTGTGCATGTTCCAAAAGCAAATAATTTCAGAAATTGCAAGAGGGACTGTCTCATAAGTTTACTGCTTACTTAAAGCCCACTACTTTCCATACCTAAATGAACTGTGATCTCCACCAACATTTTAGTCAGGCCATGAGAGTGACTGAGAAGTGTTCATTTCCAAAGGGCTTTTTTTTTTTTTTTTTTTTGCAGCATGTGGGCCTCTCAAAGCTGTGGCCTCTCCCGCTGCAGAGCACAGGCTCCGGACGCGCAGGCTCAGCGGCCATGGCTCACGGGCCCAGCCGCTCCACAGCATGTGGGATCTTCCTGGACCGCGGCATGAACCCTCATCCCCTGCAACAGCAGGCGGACTCCCAACCACTGCGCCACCAGGGAAGCCCTCCAAAGAGCTTTTAAAACAGAGCATCTCTGAGGATGTCCTGTTAATGAAGTCACCATCACCTTCATGATTAAGGTTCAGGGGAAGGTTTAGGGGTGCTTGGGTGACATCACAGGCTCCTAGGGCTGGGGCCTGCAGCAGGCTTACACATGCGTTGAATGCAGTTTGGGGGCATGGTGGCAACAGAGGGGGACAGGTGGGCATTTGCCATCATCAATTGCCTTCTATCTCAGGGTGGGCCAGGAGGGCATCTGAAGGTACCTGGGCTGGGGTGCCAGCTTTGCCCAACCCTCTCCTATAGTCTGACCAGCAAACTGGATATGGGCTGTCCCAGACCCAGCAGCCTCTGTACTTGTCTAAACTGCAGGAGTGGGGTGCGGTGGGGGTCTGGTGGAGGACCAACTTAGCCTCCAGACAAAATGTTTCCTTCCTAATTGAGATGAGGGCTTTCGGGCCATTCAGACTGACCTGATAAACCCATGTGAAGCCATATCCTGTGTCAGAAAGGCAGTTTTCCTGAAACTGAATACCTTAAAAATGTGAGTGAAGTTGAATAGCCTCAGGGGGTTGTCAATCAGCCCTCTTCCTCCAGGTTGGCTCAGTGCCAACTGGAAATGCTGTCTCCTGTCCCCCCTCCTCAGTGGCCTTCTTCTGGGAGAAGGGGCTGAGGCTGGTGTGTGTGGGAGATTTCTAGTGTTTAAATGGGGGGTGGGGAGGGTAAGCACTAAGATGTCAGATAAGTCTCATTTTTGCAACATTTCCCACAGACCTGGAAGTAACGCATTTTAAGAAATGTTTAATACTTTAAAAAGAGCAATACCTAGGTCTCAATCATTTAAAAATAAATACCTTTTATCCAATCAACAAAGAAAGAAAGGAAAGAGTAGCAAATAAATGCCACATGATGCTCCCTGGCTCCTGTGATCACAAAACAATCTTATGGTTACCAGGGGAAAGGGGGAGAGGGAAAAACTGGAGATTGGGATTTACATATACACACTATTATATATTTATAAAATAGATAACTAATAAGGACCTACTGTATATATAGCACAGGGAACTCAATACTTTGTAATGACCTGTATGGGAAAAGAGTCTAAAATATAGTGGATGTATGTATATGTATAAATGATTCACTGTGCTGTACAGCAGAAAGTAACACAACATTGTAAATCAGCTATATCCCCCCCCCCAAAAAAAGACACCTCGGATTTCAGGGATGTTAGGTGAGCAAACACCCAATTCTTGGCATCTAAGAAGAAGCCTGCTTTTGCAGTTGTCCTCTGCCATCTGGTCACCGGGGGGCGCAAGATGCCAGCACACTCGGTTGTTTTCCTTACGTGTTATTTCCTCTGTCTTGAAGCAGTCTGGGCTCCCAGCGAATCAACCCGTTCCGTCTGCCAACTGTCCTGTCCAGTCTCAAAGGCCTCATCTAGAAAAGGGGGGAGGTGCAATGGAATGCACCCCACCGCGCATTTCAGTGTAGCGCAGAGAGATGCAGACACCAAAAGTGATAAGCTCAGTGAGTGAACCGTCTGAAGGTGCAGGCTTATAGGTCCTTAATGGTCAGAGCCAAGCAATGTCTATTAAACGCTCTCAAGCTCTCGTTTAGTTTTATTCTTCTATTGCTGGAATACAAGCTTTTAATATATGCATATTTAAGTCAATAAAACATTTCGAAATAAACTAAGAATTATGGGTTCTTCCTCTGTCAGTACTGGGTTGGGGTCTCCTTTCATCCCCACCTCCTCCCTGGGTGGGTTTTGCAGTCCTTACTCTGCCTTCATTAATGTGCAGCTTGGAACCGGGCTCAGCCGACCCTACCAGGGCCGTTCCTTGACCAGATGGCCGGAGGCCAAGTCCCTAGAGGTCAATGAAAGTGTGGAGGAGCATCTCCGGTCAGGGTCTTGCCGGCCGGCCTGTAGATGGCGCCCCGGGAAAGGGATTCCGAGCCGCGTTCCCCAAGCTCTTGGGGCCTGGAGCCTAGAGGTCCGGGCGGAGCGCACCCGGCTGTGAAGACGGTGCAGCAGCCAGGTGTTCCTTCCAACTCCCACTGCTGCTCCGCACTTGTGCTAGGACTGGGTGGGCGGCATTACATGCAAACG
>NW_006769482.1:1683849-1700683 GCF_000442215.2 Lipotes vexillifer
AGCAGGGCCCGTGTAGGGGGCGCGGCCGCGACCCCCACGCGCCGAGCAGCCTGGCGACCTCCACGCGCGGCGGGCCCTTCCTACCCCACCCAGCGGCAGGTGGACAGTGTCGCTATGAAGAGAAAGCCTCGATTGTCCCTCCTACAAACCGCCACACGCCAGATCTCCGCTATTATGCACCCTCCATAGAAATGCAAACGAGCCGCGTGCGCCGGCCGCAATCTGCTGGCGCGCCCGGGCGCCCCGCAGCGCTCTGCAGCGGGCGGGGAGGTTGGCTAGAACCTTTCAGCTCGCCCGGGTAGGGGCCTTGTTTGTGCTAGGAGAACCTAGCGCTCTGGGCCGTAGTGTCAGCTGGAGGGGGCTGCACTCAGGCAAGCTTAAAGCCAGCGCTGCGTGTTATTACTTTAGGTTCCGGTTTAAAAGCAATGGTCTCATTGACTCCAAATTTAAAGTAAAGAAAAAATAGAAAGGTAGCAACAAAAATAATGCAAAAAAAAATTCATTAGATTCCCCAAAGGTGCGTTTCACAAATTGCAGCGTACTGTTAGTCAGCAAGGTTTTTTTTTCTTTTCTTTTTTAAAAACTTTTTCCTTTTAAGGACTTAAGAAAAACAAAAAGGCGAGATGAAATCTGCAGGCTCCAGTCTGCCTGGTAACACCCCGACAAAAGCGGCAGATTTGAGGCATTGTCATCCCCCGCACCCCTCCCCACGTGGCCTTCTGGCACGAGCCTCCGGCCGCCGCCTCATTTGCATCACAAAGCGGGCGCGGGCCAATGGGCGCGCAGGCTCGCGCCAGCTGGCTGTGCCAAGGGCCCAGCCTATATAAGGGCGCGCGGCGGCGCCGAGTCTAACTAGCTGGTGGTAGGCGCGCCGGTTTGGGCAGTAGACCTTCTTGTCTTCGCTCGCGTCCGCTCCTCCCTCTCCTCTTGTGGATAATTTGCTGCTCGCCAATCGCAACATGACTCTGGAAGAAGTTCGCGGCCAGGACACGGTTCCCGAAAGCACGGCCAGGTAGCTCGGCGCCGAGCGTCGGACGTCTTTGGGCTCGGGGATCCTGATCCTGCCCTGGCCGCGACTGGTTGGGCGTCAGTCTTCGGGCCCGCTGGGGTGGGAACCCGCTGGGTGGGAGCCGGGCGCGAGTGTGCCGGCTGGGCCGGGGGTACGGCACTGAACTGGCGCGCCGGACTGGGGCGCTGGGGGTGCGTCCCCGGGCCTGAGGATCCCGGCGCACCCTCCTGCTAGTCCCCGCTCACGGCGCTGGCTCGTCCGCAGGATGCAGGGCGCCGGGAAAGCGCTGCACGAGCTGCTGCTGTCTGCGCAACGCCAGGGTTGCCTCACCGCCGGCGTCTACGAGTCCGCCAAAGTTCTGAACGTGTGAGTATAGACGCGGTCCGGGCAAGGCGAGTGGGGCGGGAGGAGAGACAGGGAGACCGGGGAGATGGCGGCGAGGGACACCCGGGCTCCCCGACCCGACCTCACCATCTCCTCCTCGCCCGCGCAGGGACCCCGACAACGTGACTTTCTGCGTGCTGGCCGCCGACGAGGAGGACGAGGGCGACATCGCGCTGCAGATCCACTTCACTTTGATCCAGGCGTTCTGCTGTGAGAACGACATAGACATCGTGCGCGTGGGCGACGTGCAGAGGCTGGCGGCGATCGTGGGTACCGGCGACGAGGCGGGTGCGCCGGGGGACCTGCACTGCATCCTCATTTCGGTGAGTGTCGCCTTCGGCCCGATGCCGTCCCCGCCCCCGTCATCGGCCAGTGGCCAGCCAGGCTGACCTCTGCGCTCTCCCCGCAGAACCCCAACGAGGACGCATGGAAGGACCCCGCTTTGGAGAAACTCAGCCTGTTCTGCGAGGAGAGTCGCAGCGTCAACGACTGGGTGCCCAATATCACCCTCCCCGAGTGACAGCCCCGCGGGTATCCTTGGTCTGATCGACGTGGTGACGCCCCGGGGCGCCTAGCGCGGGGCTGGCTCTGTGGATGCGCCCTCCGAGGGCGCTGGAGTGCGGCGTGGAGACTGGCAGGCGGGGGCGCGTGGAGAGCGGCAAGGAGGTGCGGCTCCCTCCCGAGGAGGGACCCGGCGGCGGCAGGGGCAGGCTGGCCCCAGCCCAGGACTCTACAAGTGTGGGGAGCGGCTGCTCGCCCAGGAAGGCCGGAGGCGGGACCTTGGCCGCGCGGCCGAGAAGGACGGACTGGACGGGCAGGAGTGACTCAGCAGCCTGTACTCCCGGCAGAAAGGAGGAGAAAGGCAAGGCCAGGCGGCCTGGACTTGTACAACAGTTACAGGAGCTCTGACGGATTTAGCAGTATGCACTGCTGTTTCAAAACGGACACGGGTGATGCTTCATTTTCTAAAGGATTATGCTGCTGCAGTTTTGAGTTTTACAATAAACGTACTGAAACAAACTTATTCTCTTTATTGAAGGCAGGGGATCTTTGTCTGCGGGGAGGTGGTTTGCAGGGCTGTTGACTTCTGAAATTCACGGAACTCGATGGCATTTGTTCCATCTTCCTGTTGGGGCTGAATTACAGGCTCCTGGGGTGCTGGAAGTGGGGGAGGGGACGCCAGCTGGGTGTTAGGGCAGAACTTGAGCCCTGCTCCTATTTCTCTCCCTTCAGGAAAAATTTTAAACTCTCAAGACAGGAGCATACTTGGGATAAGACATCAGTGCAGCAGCTGGCCATCCAACCTGATAACAGAGGCCTTTCCCTCCCCTGCCCTTCTCTCTCCTCTGCCCCCTCCTTTCCAACAGCTGCTTATCGGAACAGCTTGCAGGATGCAGGCAGCGCCTTCCTGCACAATGAGCTTTGCTTTCTGCAGGCGCTGCCCTTTGTGGTCCCTGAGGATGGTGGCAGACTGCTCTCAGGAACCTTTTCCTCTTAAAGGAATGGCACTTGCAGCAATGTCACCAAGGTATTAATATCGCATATGACATGATGACTGCATTTAAGTGTGAGTCATCATTTTGTCATGGCTGTGATAGAACTTAGAAGATCTGAGCAAAAATGGGAAGGCAGCATCTACACAAATAGGTGTGAGCAATTCTGAGTGGGGCCGGCATCTGCTATCTACTATTTTGAGTGTTCTCTGCCCACATCAGAGTTATGAGGACTGCTGCTATTCACAGCAGCTTTGAAAGACTTATAGGAGAAAAATAATTGAAATCTTTTTTGGCAAAGACTTTCCTTAAGGAGGATCTAGGGGGGAATGTACTGAGTGAATCAATCTTTTTTATTAGACCAATGTTTTGATTTCACGCTGGTGCCTGACTACACTGCTTTTGGCAGGGGAAATATACACGGGGCTAGATTGCTGTTAGCAAGCTGCCTAGGGGTCCATTGAGCCTTCTAGGCAAAGGAGGGGTAGTGTGCTGTTTTTCTAAGAAGAAAATTCTGATTTTTCAGCAGTCCCAGGTAGCTGATTGGGTGCCACGTTTTAAGTTCTCTCCAAATCGTGAAAAAATTAACAGAACAGGACTGTACAAACTTTATTATTTCTACTGTAAGGAAAACATCTTGTTTCACATTCATCAGCTCTTAAAATCCCCCTTGACAGAGGCCCAGAGAAATAATTCAGCTGTGTTTGTGCCCAGGTTTCATTCCTATTTCACCTACGGCTGCTCAAAACCTTGAGTTTTCCTGGTTGAAGTGGAGCCTTGCAGGGTGGGTCTCTACAGCAGTCTGCATTCTGGCCTAATGACCATTTGCCACAGCATGCTATAGTAAACACAAATGGGGCATAATTACTTTAAAATGTACCCTTCAGTGAGTAAATGTAGCAGAGCATTGCATAGAGCAGGCGGCAGACCCTCCTGCTGGCCCACTGAACCTTGTAGAATAGTCACTTGGCAGACCTTAAGAAACTTGGCTTTCTCGGACTAGAATTTATAGTAGGGGCACCTGTTGGAGCCCCAGGGGCTAGGAAAATTTACAGGGAAAAAATAATGCATGCTTGGATATAGTGCCAGCCCCAAGCTTGTGCTTAATTATTTTGTGGGAGGTGTGAACAAGCATTTAATGCTATTAAAATGAAATACTCCATAGGATAGGTAATAAAATGCACAGTGCTTATAAACACATTATCATATTCATACTTCCAACAACTCTAAGTGGTAATGCTTAGATAAACTAATTATCACATGCACGGTGAGGTGATCCATGCAGACTGTTTAGCACAATGCCCTGCATCTAGAAAGCACTGGATGAATGTTAATGACAGTAATACTGTACTTATGATGAAGGAGTTTGCTAAAGATCATAGAAATCAAGTGGACTGGTGGATTTGGACCAGGCTGTCTGGTTCCAGGGCCCAACACTACTTGCTGTGCCACACATCTGGGAAGGAAGACTTACTTTCATAACTTTATACGTTTATAAAAGTTTTATGTATTCATTGCAGAAAACTTGTAAAACACAAAAAAAAGAAAGAAAAAAGTGCTGTAATGGGCCATCTCCACATTTTAGTGTATTTCCTTCTCGCCTTTTCTACATCTCTGAGGGGTACATACCATGCAATATACAAAACCACATGCAACATTTTTTAAGAAGCTCATCTTCCCCTGCATTTGGCTGTCTCCTGGTTCTTTTCCTTGACATTCTGTTGCATGCCCCCATGTCACTCAGTGACTTGGAGGTCAGGGTCTTCAGCACTGCAGCAGGCTCCAGCACAGGAGTGACAGCGCACACTGGTTACGGAGTCCTATTTACCCCACAGGCCTCACCAAGCAAGACAGATGCCAGCTGTTTGTAGGCCCGAAGCAAGGCTGTGCCCACCCCAGGGCAATGAGTGTCAGTCACGCTCATCTTTTAGTTCAGATAAAATTGTTTGCATCTGATCATGGCTATAAAAAATTGCACTGGCAGAAACGCTGTTGTAAAGATGAAACGAATACAGAAATGAAAGAGGGAGCAGCTCTGGGGGTCAGGCAACCCTCGTACACACAAGGAGTTGGGGCTTCCATTCTCTCTTTGGTAAGACAAGAGGACAAAATGATTGCCAAGATTTGTTTTAATTTTAAAGGCTGTCATTCTAGGTGTTATACATTTAATGAAAACATTAGCCTCAGTGGCACAATGGGTATTGCTCTCGAGGCTCACAGAGAGCCGTTTGAAAAACAGCGACAGTTTTTTGGAAGCAAAGCAAGGATGTCGGCAAACAAAGCAAGGCTGTGAGGTCAGTTCAGGGAGCAGATATTTATTTTCGCTTCTTTTCAGAGTTCTTGAGGTTTTCTGTTGGTTTCTCCAAGCTATCAGCCTGTGCACTCCTTGTGGGGTGTGTCCCCCCAGAGGTCAAAAGGAAACTGTCCTTCCCCAGCCACTGAGAAGACACTTGACAGCCTAACTGAGGCAGTGAGGTGTGATCCTGTGTGGAGAGACCAGCTGGGGACGGGGGTATGCCTGGACCCACGAGGAGCCTTCGATCTCTGTTGTAGGGCAAAGTTATACTCAGTCTTTGGAAGCAGCCTTGTTTTTAAGTCTAGCTCAAACTTTCCTTCTTTATCTTCCAGAAGATATTTCTCTTCTCTTGGCAAATAAGGTGTGCACATGAAGAATTCCTGATTTATGTTCTCTCTTCCAGGACGTGAGGAGGGTGTGGCCAGCAGTCATCTGTGAGGGGCAAGGGCTGCTTGCAAGAGTCTGGATTCCAGGAGGTGGATTTCCTGCTGGAAGCTGCTGGAAACACCCCCAGGGCTGCATGATTCCAGCCCAACAGGCAGCAAAGACCTTTAGATCCTCTGTGAGCTGGGCCTGGGAGGGGCTGCTGCTTCTCCACCCCATGGTGGGGAGGTGGGCACAGCCCTTGGCTACTGGGTTTGGGGGTGGGAGATGGGCTGCTCATTCATTCATTCCCTCCTTCATTCGTCCATTGGTTCCTTCATTCATTCAGTTGGCAATTACTGTTTGGAGCACAGTTCTAGTTGTGGACTCCTGACGAGTTCTTGTGGGCCTGAGTGGCTTGTTGCAGGTGAATGTTTGGGTAGGGGAGGGGTGCGTCCAGCTGTGTCCCACACCCATTGGATCCTTGTTTTCAAGGCTGGCCAAGTGCTGTCTGGCACCTTGGGGCTGCTTCCAGGGCGGCTGGGAGTATGTGATCAGAACGTGGGGTCTACCTGCCTGTGACGTTTGGAACCTGGCCTAATTGTCTGGTAATGTAATATTTTGGTCAAAGCCAAGTTCTCTTTCTTATTGCTGCTGTGGCTTCCTGTGGCACAGAATAGATACATTTGTCTCTCTCCAGCTTCTGGATGTGGGGACTGCAGATCAGTGAAATACAGGAAAGCAAGTATGTTTCTTGTGGTCTGAAAACCTCAGTGGAGACAGTAAAATTAGTCATGGGAACATTGTTCAAAAGACGTAGAAGTTCTTTTCCCTCCAAATGAGCTCTAATCCTATAACCGCTGAGCATTTCTGTATCTCATACCAAGTGACTGATGTGGTTTTACTTTATCACCTCAAGGGGAGGTGGGATTTGCTGCCGGTTTTCATGATTCTTTTTCTTCAGTGTTTGGGGTTTGCTTTGGGTTGAAGTTTGCAAGCTCTTTGGTTATGCAGCTTGGTGGTTGAAATGATTCAGGTTTTTTTGTGGTCTCTGCAGTTATCCCCCAACTTTGTGATGGTGGCCTAGGTGACATTCACTTACATCATGTCTTTCCTGAGTGGGAATAATTCTGGAGGATGATTTCAAATTTGTTGGATTTTTATTATGATAAAGTACAGGTGAATAGAATTGTAAGCAGCAACATTAATATAACAATAAATAGCAAAATGGAAAGAAAAGAAACAGACTGGAGAAAGCATCCTCTTTCTCAGCAAGATCAAAGTTCCGTAGAGTGATTCACAGCAGCAAAGTGATTCCTGGAACTCTTTGCATGGAGAGGAATTCGATGCTAAAATTCCAGGAAGGAGGACACTGATGGTGGATTAGGCACAGCTATCGGGAGACCCATTAAAAACCATTGTGCATTCATTTTCTGTCCTTGGATTTCTGAAAATCATTCAAGTTCTGATTCTGTGGGCCCAAAACAATGATGAGATAAAGCCCACGGATGGGGTGGTTGGCCCATAGTCATCAGATGCTCAGCTTGGCTAGCCGGGGGTTTGGGGTCCTACTGGGCAGCCTCAGAGCCCATGCTCCCATTCCCTGTGCAGTCAGGGCCAGGACTACCAGCCACTCTCCCTCCATGTGGCCTCCAGACCCCTGGGCCCCCAGGTTCTCCAAAAGCACAGAGAACACTGCGGAGAAACCACTACCCACCCAGGTGCAGCTGAGGAAGCCAGAGGGAAATGTGGGCCGGGTGTGAAGCCCTGTGCCTTTGCTGGGCCACTGAGCCTTGGCCATCAGGGACTCCTCTGCCCAAGCAGAAGCCCCTGTCCTGCACCAATCCTGATTATCCTGTTGGAGAAGAAGCCGTCCACCCAATTCCGGCAGCCTATTCCAGGACAAGGGGACTATTGCACCTCTCAGCCCCCATGACGGCCTGGCTGATGGGCCGGGGCCTGGGCTAGACCTTGTTCGTTCCCCCTCTGGTCACCAGCCGCCAGCAGTGGCCCTGTAGTTGGACCTGCCCTTCCTGCTGCAGAAACATCTCTTTATCTCCCTACCTGTGCCTCCCTCCCCACCTGTCCCTCCCCTCCACACCTTTGGTGCAGGGTCTCCTCTTCTCAGATCTAGACTCTCCAGCCCCTCTGTGCTGGTCTTGAGCTGCCTGTCTGCCCCCCTGTCATCATCCCCACCTCCCACATTGCTGGCAGTCAATTACCTTCTCATGACACCAGTGTCATCGTGTCACCCCCTTTCCCTGGAGACTATTGGGACCAACAGATTCCTGTTGTTTCACTGCCCTGCCCTGCTCCAAACATCAGGCGCATCTCCTCCCACTTCTTCACGGGCCTCCTCCTCTACCCTCTCAAGTCTCCTCTTACATATTATGGAGATCTGTTTACAAGCCTGAGTGTTCCTCACAGAGAGGGAGAGGGTTTCACCTGAAATACCTTGACTCCATCATGGTACTTGGGACAGGCTCACTCTGTCGTCTCACTGGGTGGAAGGAAGCTGTGTTCTTTGGAGGATGGATGCACATAATCCTTACATCCTGCCATGTAGTCTATAACAACTGCACTTTGAATGCTTAATGAGAGGGGGAGAAGTAGAACCATGTAAGCAGGAACGTTGGTTTGGTGTCTGTCGTAGGAGCTGGGGTAGGATTTGATCTTTCAACATCATCGTCATCGTTTGATCACCATGGTCACCATCATCACCAAGCACATTTGCTGAGTGCCCGGCTGGTATCGGAATATAGATCCTAGACAATTTGAAGATGTTAAACTTTATAAGAAACAACACCAATTTTTAAAAAATCAATAGGAAGACAAACAGTGAGAAGCACTCACTTCAAGAAGGATGCAAGAGGAAGAGCAGGGAGCAGGCAGTGAAATTGTGAACATGGACTACACAGTGGGAGGGCCTTGGCTCTCTTCTGCAGAAAGCAGGAAACCGTAGTGCATCCTGCATAGAAGCAGGATGGGGCCTCATGGGGATGGGAACAGCAGTCAGCCACTGAGGACTGACCTGGGTGTGGGGTGTTCCTGGGGGGGCAGGATGGCTTCTGAAGGTTCCAGTGTGTCTGATACTCCTAGGGCCTGGGGAGACCTGGCAGCAGCAAGTGTTGAAGTGAAGGTGGGGCCAGGGGTCCCTCAGCAGCTTGAGGACTATGGTAATTGTCTGTTTCCCTGCAGAACAAACCATCCCCAAACTGTCTCTCATGATTGGCTTGCTTGGGCTCTGCAGTAATTTGCTCCACCTGGAGCTGCCTGAGATGGTACCTGGAGGGCCTGTTGGAAGACTGGACTTGGCCAAGGTGCCAGGATGTCTGAGCGGCTCTCCCTCCCCATGCGGCCTCCCCCTGAGCATCCTACATAGGCCTGGTGCCATCCCTGCTGGATTCTGTTGGTTCACTGGAGCCACGAGCCTGCATTAAATACGGGAGTGTGATTCCTGGGACGGTGGTCCTGGGGTGCCCTCTTGGAGAGTAGCTTGGACTCCTGTTTCTGAGTCAGGTTTGAGCTAGTGAGTCCCTTGGAGGTGTATTTAAATGATATAACCCACTCTGAGGGAAGAACAACATCAAAGTACAAAATGTAATCGTCCGTAAACTTTTAGTTGGTGTGTGCTACTGCTCTTTGCTAAGAAAAGTCTTCTTTAAAGGATGTTTACAAACACTAAAAATTGCTTAGATAAATTCCACAGAAGACACATCCCCTCCTCAGCTTAGTGCATGGTTATTCAGCAAGTTGGCATGAGGGTGTGTTGTGGTCCACATGGACAATTTACTGGTACCCGAGGGTGCCAGGCTTTGCGCCCTCCAGCCTTGCAGATGTGGTATCAGCCCCGCCCCACCTCCCCATAGCCTTCCCCGGCCAGACCCTGCCACCCCACCCCAAGCAAAGCCCCGGGACTTGACTTCCCTGCACCTCCACCCTGACCCAGCTCCCGTCAGATGTTCCACCATGGAGAGTATGGCTTCACATTTCTGAAAGACGGATCCTTTATCTGAAACATCTGGGCAGTCTGAGCATCTGTTAGACAGTGAGTGGGTTCAGTAATGGGGAGGCCATCAGATTGTGCAAAGAGGAGCCGTTCAGCGGGGGCCGAGAGACCCTCATACACTGGGAGTCAGCGGGGGCTGGAGGTGCGCCTCGGGTGCAGTGAGGAAGGGGTTTCAGTTCTAATCCAGACCTCTGTTAACTCACTGTTCTTCCCTTTTTGGTGGGAAAAAATAAGTAATTTCATACAATGATTTAGGTTTGAGTACTAAAACTATCAACTAGTACAATATACTAAAATCTGGAATCTAGTCGAGGTGCAGTTGTGCTTGGCACTCTCCAGCACAGGCTCCCTGGGCCCCCTCTGGTTGGTGCCTGGAGGAGGGCATTGCCCCGACTCTGCCCCAGGGCTTCTCCTTGGACTTGGCCAACCGGAGGGTCGGGGGGAGAGGTCGGTGTTTCTTCCCTCTCCCTCCTGCTTTGGGGCCCTGCCCCTGGCAGTGCCCCACCCCCTGCATCGCACCTATGCCAGAAGCTCCTCCCCATGTGTTCTGGGCTGACCACCTCCCCTGAGAACACCTGGCCTTGAGCCCAGCATACCTGACCCTCCTCTCCCCTGTCATTGGCCAAAGCAAGGTCTGCAACTGTGCCTAAATCAGAGAGCAGCACACCCGACACGTGCCTGCATGGAAGGGCCCACGCTAAGGCCTAACTATCGGTGGCATCCACTCGGACCCCCTTTGCCAGCAGGTGCACCAGCCACACTTGCTCTGCAGAATCGCCCTTGGCCACAGGGTGCCTTCAGCCAGGGCAGGCTGCCTCTCTGCAGACTCAGCCGAAGACCTCAGAAAAAAGAGGTGCGAATGGCCACTCCGTGGCATCCAAGGGGGACTCACGTGGTGCTCTCGGGAGGGAGTCAGGCAGAGGCCCCCCAGTGCTCTCCAGCCTCCTCATGACCCCTCTCCCAAAAGCATCCCGTCAGTCACTTGAACTGAGGCCCTGTGTCAGCCTCTAGGGTCTGGGGAGGAATGCCCCTGCTTACTGGCTGGGTCAACGTATTCCATCTGAAAGGCAGGACCCACCTCATCAGGTGGTGTGAGGATGCAGAGGGGCAAATGCATGCAAAGCGCCTGGAAGCAAGCCTGCAGGACGAGGCCTGCAGAGGACATGGCCAGAGCCACCTCAGCTTGTTTGGTGGTTTTAAGGGCTAGGGAGTTCCCCCATTTTTACAAAGCAACAGAACTGGAGACATTGTGCAGCTCTCCTATGCACTTCTCTCTGCTGACAGGAGGACAGTTGGGCACTAAATGACAAGCTCAAAAAGTCGCTCAGCCCCAAGGCTCAGGCCACCTGCAGGCGTGGCTCCAGGTCCTGCTGTTCACTGTGGCACAGGCCTCTTTGCTCAGGTGCGGCGAGGGACAGGCCGTGGCCAGTGAGGCAGAGGGCGCAGGGGATCTTCCAGGGCTGCCTCTGGGGGCTGGGGAGAAATGTGCCTGAGAGGAAGGCCAGGGACCCCGAGCTGGGTCCCAGGGACCACTCTTGCCAGCTTCCACCAGATTCTGTCCGGTGGCTCTTCTTGGCCCTGGGGAGAGCAGCCCGCAAGCGTCTGCCCATCTCCTGGGGTTTTGTACAGCGTCTGGGGCCCTGGAGACTTCTCCTTGCCATCAAGTCCCGGGCTGCAGCTGCAGGTCCCTGGATCATGCTGTGAGCTCTGAGGGCACAGAGGCTCCCCCTTGCACCCCTTAGGGTCAGGGGGCCTAATCCTAAAATTACCCTGAATGGGAGTGTCTGCTTTCATTTAACACACGACGGCCCTCAGCGCACTAGTTCTGGCTGACCCCTGGCAGGAAAGGGGTCTGCCCCACCCTGTGGATTGGACCCTGTAGAGGTAGCCATGGAGAAAAAGCCTGAAAATCACCTGATGAGGCAGGAGCTGGTCCCAGGCCCCTGCCCCTATTAGGCATGAGGCCAGGCTCTGTGTTAGGTGCCTGGAGAGTGGGGGAGTTGGGGGCCTGCATTTGAATTCCTGACCATGGACCACTTTCCAGCTGTGACCTCAGGACTCTCGGTACCTCTCTGAGTGTTGATGTCCATATTTTCAAGAACTCTGACCTCGCACATTACCTGTGGGCTCAGAGGTACCTAATGCACCTATTGACTCCGGACCTGAGGTCTGGTTGGGTTGTTGTCAGTCCCTGCCTCAGTCACTCAGTGCCTCTAGGAACAAGCTAGAGGCCTTTTTGCTCTTAAACAAAGCATTGAAGTCCATGAGCTCTTCAAGTCTCACAGTTATAAGATTACAACTTTCTACGGTCCCCCCAAAATCTGTTCTATTAGCAGCTTCCTCCAACACACCCACACACTCACTCATACACACACACACACACACACACACACACACACACACACATTTCCATAGTCCTCTGTTGTGAGGCCCAATCTCTCAACCTTGCTGGACCTGCAGCTATGAAACGAAGTCAGCAGGGTTTGCTTTACCGACTTCAGATGGCCAAGGATTCATGAATAAAAAGGAAGCTCCCTTTCACAGGGTGAAGTTGTCCTGAGAAAGACAAGAACCCCAGGCTCAATGGCATGGCCATGTCCTGCAAGAGCCTTTCAAACATGCCTGGCAGTTTGTTTTTAAAATTGTGAGTGCTGGAAAACAACAGACAGTGCTTCTCTGGATTTTATTTCACTCTCCCAGGCTGCACTTTCTGAGATGTACTCTCTCACCCTTGTCTTCCTCTGACTGTCACCAAGCCACGAGCTGCACAAAATCTCAGTGCTTGCAGCCCTTTTTCCTTGCAGCGCTTTTTCCTTGCTTTTGCTCCTATCCGTGGAGGCTGACATCTGTCTCATAAAAGTGAAGGGAGGCAACCCTATTTCAGAGCTGAAGGATCCAAAAGGTTTCTGCCTTTCCCACAGGGTAACTATTCATCCCAACTCTTTCCTACAAGCATTCTCTGTCCACAGCACTTGCCTTATTATTGTTTTTCTCAGGGCTGCAAATTACTTCAAATAAACAAGCTAGTACGTAAAAAGTAATGGCTGGAACGCTTGGTTTCCACTAAATGATTATACTATGGGAACATGGCGACTTCTGGAATACCAGGGTAAGTTGATAGACAGCCGGTGCACAGAATGTTCTGTTCTGAGCTGTAAGTTGGTGGCTTTCATTCTCGTGCTTGGCCTTGCACAGGTTAGCAGTCAGTGAGGGGAACTTGAGCTCTCAGGGCTCTCTGGGAGCCTGTCTCCTTTGCCCGGGGCCAGGTTCTGGCGCAGAGAGTGGATTCCAGAGCCGGCCCTGCCTGCACTGCTTGTGCTGCTTGTGTGCCTGGCTGACAAGCTCACCTCAGCAAGATGGAAGCTGCTGTTAGCATATATTCAGGGAGCAGAGGCTCCCCAGATAAAGCTTTCTGGTGGGCGGGGCAGCAAGAAAACTCTCGGGCTGGGGTCTGCTCCAGGTCAAACCTGCGGGAAGGCAGATCCCTAGCAAGTGAAGCTGCCCCTGCCCAGGGCTGGCCCCACTAACTGATCCTGGGCCCCAGCCTCTCCGTCTCCTCTTCCGCCCATTGAGCCCACTCAGACGTCTCTCGTGGGGCCACTGCTGAAGCCGACTGAGTAAAGACGTGAAGGTGCCCCGTGTGACCCCGTCCATAGTGGACGCCCTGTAAAGGTTGGATCCCTCCCTCGCACCTGGAACGTGAGCAATGCTGATTTTCTACCACACATTAAACGTGAGGCTGCAGCTTCACCTAGGGACTCCCCACCCTACAACCTGACCCTGGGGTAATTATGTCTGTGTGGCCATCAGGCTGACCCCCGGGGGCAGCCTCGCTTTGGTCCACCTTTCCCATTAACGCATCCTGACCACCCCAGGGCTCACTTCTCAGGGAACGCACAGGGGCTCTGGGAAGCTGTTCAGTAGGACTGTCTGTGTCTCATCATTCACCATCAGGGAAATGTGTATTTCTCAACATGGCCACCGTGGGAGGTTTTGTGGAAGGAGGGTCTACTGGGGTTGCTGTGGACAACAGCAAATGAACTCAGGAGACAGAGAAGCCACCAGGAGAGACACGTACTCTGAAGGGTGAGGAAGCTGGGCCACGGGCAGCGCAGCTGAACATGAAAGGGATTAAAGTACTTGTGGTACATGGTGAGGTGGCATTTCTGTTTTATTGGAAAATGAAAGGAGAGAGGGTTTCCCGGTAGCCTTGGCATGTCACACCATCTTTCTGGCAGAGAGTGAAGGCCACCAGACATGGGGATGGAATGGCTCTGCAGTTCCCAGCGGACTTGCAGAGCTACTGTGTCATAAGCCAGAGAGCAACTGAAATTATACATACGTCCATATTTGCTGTTGTTGAAAGATCATCGAAGCAAGATTCCCGGGGCTCAGCTTTGTGGGCCTTCTCAAGCTGGTCCAGGAATTGTTTACGAGGCCAGGTTTAACAGTATGCCAGGAATTGTGTATCACAACTGGACTTCTTGGATATCTGCTGGAATCAAGGAGCCAGATGAGAGGGAGGGAAATAATCTGAGTGAGAAGGAGAGGGGAACCGGAGCCAACTCTCTCGGTGACTTGGGATGACCTGCCCTTGTCCTCACACTGCCCTGTAGCCTTCTGCTGGCAGGACCTCGTGTACTGCTGATATCTTTATCTCTGTGTTAAGTGGTACTTTACCTTTATTGTTCTGGTTCCCCATCAACACAGCTTGCCATCTTCCCTTCCTGCCTTCTTTCTTGGCACTGAAGACACACACCTGCCTGCCTTTCCAATCTTTCTGGCAGGCCTGGGGTAGCAAGAGGAGGGCAGGAGGTTGCCAGCAGGATCTCCCTCCAGCAGTGGGCTGTGCTGAGAAAGTGCAGGAAAAGCAGGTGGGCCCTGTAGGCTCCCGGCCGCTGTCAGGCTATGTCCCTTCAGAGTGGCTCGCCAGGGCCCTGCCTGGTCCGTTTGCTCAGTCCTGGGTCATGTGCACGTGTTCCATGCACAGGCCGTCCAGGAGGAAAGGATCAGAAACAACCACCCCCCACCTCGTGGGCCAGGGAAACTGCTGCCCATGTGAGAGGCCCTCGGCACCCCACGGCCAGCTGGTTTGCAGCCAGGCGGTACTGAGCGTCCTTTGTTTCTCGCAGCGATGACTTCCCTCTTTGGGTCAATTATGCAGCCTAAGAGCTGTTATTACTTCTGAACAAAGTGTGCCTTGCAGCCTGTGGCAGCTTTAAGGGCAGCCCTGCCAACCAGCACCCTGCCACCCTCCAAAGACAGGGTGAGAGGGCGCCCCCAGCAGGTGGCGGTTGCTTGGCTGGCTGCTTGGTCTTGTGGCCACCACCCTGCTAGGGCCATGAGTTACCAGAGGGCATTTGCTTGTTCGGGAGGCCAATGGGAGAAGCTGACGTGCCGGGGGGATGCTCAGAGGGCCTCCTTTTGACCTGCCTTGGAGGCCAGCTCAGCAGCGTGAAGAAAAGCTGTGGGGCTCAGTTTGTCCCTGGGTGCCTCGCTCAAGAGAACTGAAGCTCAACGCACAACAGGTGAGAGGGGGCAGCCCCAGGGGCAGGGCTCCTGGGAAGTGGGATTTGGGATTTGGAGGGAAGCTCAGAGCTCCCTTAGTCCTAATCTCTACCAGCCTAGGATCCACGTCTCCAGCGCCTCTGTGGCTCATCTCTGATTTTCCATGACTTCCACGGGTCCTTAAAGAGAGGGTGAGCCCCACACCCACCAGTGGGTGTTATAATGTGGTTCTAGAGGGCCCCCCTCGGCATGTCTTTGACCAGGGTCGTGAACCCCATGGACAGAAGCTGTGCGTTCTCTGTGGCGGCTCATGCAGAACCCAGCACGGGTGAGCTGACCTCAGGTAGTTCTGGAGACAAACTACTAACTATGACAAAACCCAAGTAGACAGTGCAGAAATCTCATTCTATCTTTTTGTTTCATGGACCGTTCTGGGATGTTTCACAGGCTGAAAAGGGATGAATCTGAGGCCACCTCCCCTGGTATATTTGATGGAAGAGTTTAAGAGGAGTTGGAAGGAGGGCTACGTAAGAGAGAGATGGCATGGATGGGACCTGTTTCCTGGAGGTTCTCCTGGGGCAGTGCACATGTTTACAGTGGTTAGGTCAAAGCCCCTGCACAGAGAGCTTGTTTCCCCTTAGCCCCCGTGGAATGTTTTGGAGTGAAGAGATGAGGCTCCCTGGCTTCGCTGCAGCTCTCCTTGGGACTTGTTTTCTCTCAAGGACGACACAGACTTCTCTCCTGGGGATCCCTGACAGGGGCAGAGGCAGGTGTGGTCACCCTGTAGATGTTTTGGGAGCTCCCCTTCTAGGCTACAGACTGGGCTGGGCAGTGTGGGGCTCTGAGGTTGTCAGCTAGTTCCTACGCTTGGGGAGCTGAGGGTCTGTCTTGTCCACCAGTAGCTGTGGTTTGGCGGGGAGGGGATGATCTCGGACCAGCTGGGAACAGCACTGTGGATGCTGCAGGATCAGCAGGCAGGTGACCACCTCCACCAGACATCCAGGTGTGCAGAGATGGGTCAGTTCAAATTGGACAGTGATAGCTTACTTCATAATCAACACCTTGGTCATTGCTCTGAGAAGGCCAAGTGACCACAACAGCAGCCAAGCCTGCAGGTAAAGGAGCCCTGTGCATGATGTTGCCATGGGTTGCCCAGGCTGTGGGAGCTGGGCTGAGGGGGGTCAGGGAGACGGGGCCTCCACCCTTGTGCCTGGGTTGACTCAGTGCTTCCTGGGATGATGCTGGCCTTGCCAGTCAGTGGAACCCTGAGCACCATGCATTTTAGGTGGTTTTGTCCCTTCACTGGGCATTTTCGGTGTTGTTGAAATGGGGCACATAGCAATGGGATAATAAATTGACCTTGTTAAGGGTTGTCAATAATTAGCATTGTTTTAGCTTAAAACAAAACATTAACTTTTCTGTCTAATCCTTTGGCTCAGTCACGGGTTTTCTTATTCACCGTTAGGCAGTACAAGGCATTTTGCTAGTATACACCTCTTAACTATTCGACTGCAGCTCAGTTCAGTGTGAGGGACCCAGCTGACGACATGCTGTATGTGGCCCCATACCTCCGAGCAGCGGCCACTGGGCTGCCCTTCGCCACCACGTTTGCTCCATCATAAGTCATAAGCATCGCCCACCGCCAGGCTCTCTGGCTGTGCCCTTGGTGAGCTGTGGTGCTGTTAACAAGTTCAGTGAAGTAAAAATAGCTGCAAGGCCAGCCAGTTCTGTGCTTCCGAAAGTGTCTTTTTTTTTTTTTTTTTTTTTTTTGT
>NW_006769482.1:1701179-1705510 GCF_000442215.2 Lipotes vexillifer
TTTGTGGTACGTGGGCCTCTCACTGTTGTGGCCTCTCCCGTTGCGGAGCACAGGCTCCGGGCACGCAGGCTCAGCGGCCATGGCTCACGGGCCCAGCCACTCCGCGGCATGTGGGATCTTCCTGGACCGGGGCATGAACCCGTGTCCCGTGCATCGGCAGGCGGACTCTCTACCACTGAGCCACCAGGGAAGCCCCCGAAAGTGTCTTTTTAGGCCCATCACAATTCATCTCAGTGCCACATACAGGGCAGCTTAAGTCAGGGGGCAGATTTCTTTTTCTTTTCTAAATTCAGATTCTCTAGAATGAAGAACTGAAAGTGAGGAAGATGGGGAGAAACTGAGGTCCGAGACCAGCCTGCAACCCCCGCAGTCACTCGGACCCGTGCTTGGCTTGATGGTCTGTCGTCACTGCCCTGCAGTTCTGAACATCCTTGAGCAGGGCCCCTCACTCTCATTTTTTTAAAAAAACAATTAATTAATTAATTATTGGCTGCATTGGGTCTTCGTTGCTGCGTGCGTGCTTTCTTTAGTTGCGTCAAGCGGGGGCTACTCTTTGTTGCGGTGCGCGGGCTTCTCATTGCGGTGGCTTCTCTTGTTGTGGAGCATGGGCTCTAGGTGCACGGGATTCAGTAGTTGTGGCACACGGGCTCAGTAGTTGTGGCACGTGGGTTCTAGAGCACAGGCTCAGTAGTTGTGGCGCACGGGCTTAGTTGCTCCGCGGCATGTGGCATCTTCCCGGACCAGGGCTTGAACCCGTGTCCCCTGCATTGGCAGGCAGATTTTTAACCACTGTGCCACCAGGGAAGCCCCCCTCACTCTCATTTGACACTGGATCCTCTGTGTGCATGTGGGGGGCCTGAGGTCTCCCGGTGAGCAAGTCTGGTTTGCCCACGGCCACATGGAGATGTGCTGGGCACTGCACCGCCTTCCAGGGTCCATGCGGTTGGTGGAGGTGCCTCCTTAGTCTGGGTGGGACTCTGCTCCTGGAGTGGTCTTCCCGTTATATCTGGGCCTGGTCTTGCATGGGTCTCTCTGGTGCTGACCAAGCCCCTGGGCCGGTCCTGAAAGGCCCCACTGTCCAACTGGCCTCCACATTGGACTCTCCCTGGCATGTCTGTTTTCTCCTGGGCTCTCTGTCCGTGTCATGTCTATGTGGTTCCTTGAGGGGCAGGACCAACCCAGCTCTCTGTTGCCCTTGGCAGGTTTCACCTCCCGCAGCCTGCAAATGTTGGCTGAAAATCCCACACTGCCTGTTGGCCTTGGAGGAAGGGACGTGGCCTCTGGGGGGGCTCCCTGTGCAGTCCTGAGATAGAGTCCCATAGTGCAAGGGGACCCCAGAGGCTGCACCCTCCTGAAGTCACATCCTTTCCACCTGCAACATGGTTTGTTCTTCAGTGTCCACCTGCTTGGGCATTTTTGCTTTTCCTCAGGGCTCCTGTCTTGCATGGGTAGTTCCTGCAGCCCAGCTGATGGGGCTGGAGGCTCACCAGTGGGCAGAATGGCCCAAAATTCACACAAAACTCTGTGGATGAATGTTAATCGGGGCTACCAAAGTCAAGGTCTGATCTTGCTCACATTTCTTCTGAAAATCAGGGAACGCTCGGCACTCAGACGGGTGTGAAAAAGCCCGTAGGGCGTGACTTACTGGCCAACAGAACCATTCTGAGAAGTGGTCCTTATATTGCAGCTCTGGCTCATGGTCTGATATCAGCCTGCATGATGTCAGAGGGAAATAGAGTTTGACAAGGTCAACCGCAGAGCTCGGAATCCTGAAAGGGAAACTCCTCCATCCCACTGCCTCTTGGAGAGGACAGGAAATCCCACAGGTGCCGGATGCTGCAGGGCCTGAACTTCAGTGATGTATGGCCCTGTAGTGTAAACAGATAATGGGGAGGGGCAGGGAGTGGAGGGGTGATAGTGCTGGTTTGGGGCTTCAGTTAAGGAGACCCTGAATTCTGTCACTCACCCAACACGTTTTACACACTTAGTGCATGCCAGATGCTGTTTTAGAAGTAGCAGACACATAGCGGGGCAGATCCTGCCCTGGGATGAATGGACATGTGGGGCAAAGAATCACATGTGTCGGGTGATGACAGAAGTAAGCACACAATTACAAAGTGTCACAAGTCCATGAAGGCACATGCTAAGGAGGGAACACTATGCTGAGAGCTGAAGGACCAGTGGGAGGGATGTAGGTGATGTGTGTGTGTGTAAGGTTATCCCAGATAGAAGGGACAGCATGTGCAAAGGCCCTGGAGCAGGAGACTCTTGGCCTGTTCAAGGGACTGATGGGGAGCAGGGGGGCGGAAATGGCCTCATGCTGATGTGGTGCCACCAAGAGGAATTTACTTTAAATAAAGGGCCCATGAAACTACTTGCTTTTCCGGTGTGTGTGTGTGTGTGTGTGTGTGTGTGTGTGTGTGTGTGTGTGTGTGTGTGTGTGTGTGTGTGTGTGTGCGTGCACACACATAGGTGGCAAGGCAAAGAAGAAGAGACCATAGGGGGAAGGAACTGGGCAGCCCCTGGTACCCCACAAACAGCATCCTGCAGGAGAGTGAAGCTGTGGTCTTATAGACATCATGGTATGGACCTGGCAGATGTCAAACATACCATACGATTGGGTCACACCAGTCACGGGCAGCCTGGTGGCAGGGGTAAGACAGGGGTAGAGGGTCTTTTCCCACAAAGGAGGGAGGCTGCATCTTCCCAACATTCCTAAAGGGCTAATTGCTATTGAATAGGGGGGGACTCTGGGAAGAGAGAAAGAAGAGAAAGTGGGGTGGGATGTTTTTGCTGTCCTTTTTTGTTAAAAAGGGAGTGGAAGTGCCACTCCCTGAGCACCTACAGGGGTCAGGCATGGTCCCCTTGCTTTATCACAACCGCCTCTTGAGAAGGAGTCCCTTAATTCCTGAGTCCCTCAACCAGCCAACAACACTGAAGGGAGGGCAGGCGGCGACCTGGGGACCCACGGGCTGTGCCTCTCTCAGCAGCCTGCTTGCTGGTTGGCCTCGCTCCAGGAGGCCTGACATCACAAGCCCCTCTCTACTCATCCTCTTGCAGCCCTGGTCCCCGGCAGCCTCCCTGTCCTTTGGCTGCGCTGCCTTGAGGAGGGCCTGGTCTCCAGCCCTGTCCTGCTTCTGCCCCGAGATTTTCCGGGGCCAGCCCAGAGCTTCCCACACCTGCAGCCTCAGGTTTCTCCTCTCATCCTCCTCAGTGGCCTGGAGAGCTTACTGCCCCTGAGAGTGTCGGGGAGGGGGAAGCCGAGGGAGGCGCTAGGTCCAGGGGGTGAGGGCGTTGGGAGGGCGCCAGGCCTTCGGTGTCGGGGGAAACTTGGGGGTTCTCCATCGCCCTGATCACCAGCAGGGTGAGCTCACTAATCTTGCTTTCTCCTTTGTGCAATGGAGATCTGGGTCCCGTTGGTCTAAATACTGTGAGCTGAACCCGTGGTCTCTGTCACGCAGACTTGGCACAGAGCAAAGTCTGTCCCTATAAGCCTCCTTTCTGCCCTTCCTTCCACCGTTGACCGTCCCTGGGCCCCGACAGAGCTAGGCTGTCCTTGGGGTCCCCAGGAGCCTGGGGTGGGGCTGGCCTGGGCCAGGTGGTGGTCCCAGGTTCCCACATGCCAATCCATTCCCGTCCCCACATGGAAACCCCAAAAGATCTTGGGGGTGGAACATTCCCAGGTCTAGTTTGCTCCTTTCAGGCAGTTTCTTTCTGGAAAACAGAAATTTGCCAGTAATAAGAGGCATCCCTGGGACTCGTTGGACCCAGATGGAGTGTTCCCGGAGCACAGATTCCACTGCTTATCATTAAGACTAGGGAAGAGGGAACCCCAGCACCCACTGTGGGCGCCCAAACAGTCTGCTTCCAGAATTGGAGTTCCAGGCCCTGTGCTGGCAGCCAACTGGTTTTCTTACTGTTGACTCTTTTATCTTCCAGAAATGACCCCTCACAATAGCCTCCTCACCCCACTATGTGTGGCTCCATTTCTGTTTTGTGCCCTTCATGCTCCCAGCTCTAGAGAAACCCCTGACCATCTAGTAAATACAAAAGGTATCGTCCCAGAAAGCCATCTTTTGAAGTCAGTTTGTAAAAGACAAGCTCCCCGCCCATTTGGAAGCCGCATGCCCCTTAGAGGCAGCCAATATGAAATTTATTCCTTGAACCCCCCCCTTTTTTGGCTTTACTAACAACACTCTTCAAAGCCAGCCTGTGTAGCAGGAGTTCTTTCCTCATCGGTGAAGGAAGCTCGTCCTCTCTCACGTTTGCGGCCGTCCCTTTCTCCTTTAACAGTGTCTACAGAATTTCGAGGCAGCCGTTCCTGCTGACAA
>NW_006769482.1:1705724-1713042 GCF_000442215.2 Lipotes vexillifer
TCCTGCTGACAAGCCCCGGTTTCGGCCTGGTATTCGTGGGCCTGGGGCTCTGAGCTGAGAAGGGGAGCCCCGAGGCACAGATTCCCACTTTCCCCTTGATGAGTGTGATATTATGATTTATAATAAATATATAGTTTGGGCTTTGCCAGGTTTCCTGGCTCATGACTCCCAAAACCCTTGGAATTTCTGAGCAATTAGTGGAAGCATATTTTGTTATAATGTTTTGTCCCTTGTCCTCAGTTTCTGAAGTTGCTTCAGAGCCGTAAAGGTGAAATGGATGTCCTTCTCCACCATGCCTGAGTTTATGTTAATGAGGTGACTTTTGGACCACACCTACAGATGGGGGACTTATTGCCAGGGGAATCAACCACAAATAGAGGGTTGGAAATTTTAGCCCCATGCCCTGATTTCCAGGGAGGGGGGAGGACATTGAATCAATCACCAATGGCCAATGATTTAATCAATTGTAACTGTTTAATGAAACCTCCACAAAAACCCAAAAGAATGGGGTTCAGAGAGCTTCTGGGTTGGTGAATCAGAATGTTTCCATGTGCCGCTGAACAGGACCCCAAACTCACAGGCACAGAAGCTCCTTTGTTTGGGACCTCGCCCTAACAGGTGATTTAGTGAGTAAATGGGTTTCCTGAGTTCTGTGAGCCTCTCTAGCAAGTTAATGGGATGCAAGGTTAATGGGAACCTCTGACCTATGGCTGGTTGGTCAGAAGCATAAGTGACCACCTGAACTTGCAACTGGCATCTGGATGGAGGGCGGTCTAGTGGGAACGACCCCTTAATCTGTGGGATGTGACACTATCTCCAGGTACAGAGTGTCAGAATGAAATGAAATTGTAGGGCACCCAGTCAGTGTCTGCCGAGAACTGCTAGGTGTAGGAAAACCACATAGCATATGGTAACAAGCTACAGGCAGGTAAAGTTTAACATGGTGGAAAAGATTCAGGGTGAATGCTTACCTGAGGCAAGACAAACACCAGGGTCAGGCTGGGAAGTGGTTGAAACAATTGGTGCTTAGTGAGGAAGGCGTGGAGTTGTCCCTTGGTGACTTGGAGGCATTTACTTGGGTATTGCTATTTTGTTTATTCTTGGCATGCCCAGAACATCCTTGGGTGGCCAGGTTGTGTGTGGCCCTTTGAAGCTCTAGCTTGCTGCTTCCTGCACCCAGTCTGCAGAAATGGCTATTTGCTTGGTGGCACTGCCCCAGTTATAGGCACAGTGTCTTGCTGGAAATGAGAGGATCTCTGAAGTACTGGCAAGCTCCACACTGGACAAAAATGCTGCTCTGAGAGTGTCCTGTGGAGGGAACCTCACGCAGCTCGCTGGATCTTGGGGACAACATTGCTCTGGTCCAGTAGGGCCCTGCTGCCCTCCTGAGCTAACCTGAGAGGGCCAGCCACCAGCCTTGCGTGGTGCGTACCCTCCGCCATGGGCCTGGGCCTCCATGGGAGCGTCTGCGCAGTGGCAGCCCCGAGTGTCTCCTGGTTTTCGTATGTGAGCTGTGGTGCTGGGCCTCTGGGTGATGCCATTCTAGGTATGGGCTTTATTGGTGTCCAAGCGCTCGATGGGTCATATGAACAGTCTCTTGTAGCTGCCTTTCCCCTCTAACTATCTGTAAATGTTAACATCTTTGCAAGGTTGGGGAACACTCAGCCCAAACTGGATGAATAAGAATTACAAAATTATAGCCCAGGGGAGGGAGCTGTTTCTATCATGACTGGACCCATTCTGCATGCTCCTTCTCTCTTCCTTTCAAAATAAGCAGGATATCAAACCTGGAACTCACAGAGAAGGTTTGGTATGGACCCCGCAGAAGTGCTTGCAGGAAGGGAACGCAATTCCCTTTCTCTGAGCTGCTGTTGGCCACACTCCATCTGACACCTCAGGCTTCGACCGGTACAGCCAAAGGCTCTGCATCTTGGCCTGAGTGGCCCCCCTCGGTCACTGCCCTCCTGAGGGGGGTGGGGCACAGTTAATGTGCCAGAACCTTGCAGTGCTTATCAGAGGCTGCCAGGCCAGGCAGCCAGTAGCTTGGGGACTTTCTGAGCCCTCAGGATGTCTCCCCAGCACGTCCTCGTCCTTGATAGGCACCCAGGAGTCCAAAAATGAGAGTCTAATGTGGGCCTCAGACACTCTGGACTCCTTGTTCGTTCAGAATGTGAGATCTGGTTTATAACCGACAGTGTTGGCATTTGCTTATAAGGTCTTTACGAGGCCAAGCTTGGAAACCATGCAGAGTGTGCAGAGTTTCCAAGGCTCCAGCTCGGTGGAAGCTTCACAGCATGCTCGGCTGTTTGCCTGAGCTTAACTGGCTAACCTCCACTGCTGCATGTACTTATCAGCAACTTGTCGAAAGGGAAATTTTTCTGTTTTACGAGAAAATGGAATGTTTTCTGCAGGAACCTTCCAGGACTGGCAGGCAGAACACCAGCAAAGGTTGAGAGAATTTAGCCCATGTTGATCCTGTGTGATGTTTGATTAAAGGTTTTTGTAAACTTCTGCCTCAGAAAGGGCTGGGGGGAAGGCGGGTGGGTTCAAGGGTCAGTCTTATCAGAGATCATGAGAAGTAAAATGCTTGCAAAATACTCTGGCATGGAAGACAAAACACAGGTCACATCCCAGGGAAACCTGCTTCCAGGAGGAGATTCCTGGGGTGCTCTTGGGATTAATACCATAGAAGGGAGCAGAGAGCAGTAGGGTTGGTCAGATGGAGGTGTGCAGACTCCGTGCAAGCCCACTAAGGCCGCAGATGAGCCCTCAGGGCACCGGGGGGCACAGTGAGGGGCAGTGCAAAGCCCATCACACAGTGGAAGAAGACCAGGCTGCAGGCTGATGTGGGTGCACATGACTCAGGCAAGCCCTCCTTCAGCCACAGTTCCTGCCTGTGGCTTCCGGGCATGCACCTGCAGCCCATAGGCTCCCTCTCTCCAGCAAGAAGCACTGGGCCGTGTGGCTGAGCTGGGGACTCCAGGACTTGAGAGCAGCCTGCATTCAGTGGGAGCTGGGTGTTGGCGGATAAATCCTGACCCCCTCATGGATGACTCTGAGGCAGCAATTATGTGTCACCATATTGAAAACATACAACTTTTATCTGTAAGTGTTCCCCAGAGAAACAGAGCCAATAAGATAGACAGATAGATGGATAGATGGATGTAAGAGGAGATTTATTATAGGAACTGGCTCACACATTTATGGAGGCTGAGAAGTGTCACCATCTGCTGTCTGCAAGCTTGAGAGCAGGAAAGACTGGTAGAATTCAGTCTGAGTCCCAAGGCCTGAGAACCAGGCGCTCCATGTCTGAGGGCAGGAGTAGGTCCCTCCTTAAGAGGAGAGAGGGAATCCGCCCTTCCTCTGCCTTTTTTGCTCCTTTCAGGTCCTCAGCAGACTGGATGATGTCCGCCCACACTGGCAAGGATGATCTTTACTCAGTCCACGGAATCAAATGCTAATCTCTTTTGAAACACCCCACAGATGTACCCAGAAATAATGTTTCACTGGGTATCTGGTAAATAGTTTCACTGGTCAAGCTGATGTATAGAATTAACTATCACACAGCCTCTTCAGAAAGCAACCCCAGTGTGGCCCTCTCAGATTGGCTCTGCCTGGAGAAGTAGGACTGGAGCCACCTGGAGCTCTCTGCAGGAGTAGGAGGGATGGAGCTGGTTCTGGGCTGGCTGGGGAGAGATAATCCAAGTGGCCCTGAACAGGCCAGCATGGACACAGCACCCTCATAGTGTGGGTCTTGCCTGGACATCTGGGGGTAAGATGCCCCATAAACTGCAGGTGGCTCATACCAGACCGAGACTGTCCATGGGAGGCCAGAGGGTCTAGGCTTTGCTTTTCCTCTCCAGCCAGCTTAGAGGAGCCATATGAAGAGCAGTTAGGCCAACAGACCTCCTGGTGGTTGGAGGGATTAGTCTTTGTGGGCGGCGTCTTTAAAAACCACAATAAGGAAAGTTCTGGGATTTTGATCAGTGCCAAGTATTTCAGGGTCCAGGCCATGGCTGTCATCCCTCCACGGTGCCATTGGAGGCACTGACCAGTGTGTCCAGAGAAGTTCTGAAGGCTGGTTATGGCTTGGGTGCTAATGTTGGCCAAACCACCATTCTCTGTTGGAAGGCTCTGAAGAGGGTACCAGCTCTTCTGAGGATGAACCAGGGAGATTCTTTAACCATGCCAGTCACCATCAATTTTTAGACTTAGGTCTGTGCTCGGCATGGACTGTTCTCCTAGCAGCTGTGACGATCTATTGAAATGGGCACAAGCTGCCCAAAGATGTCATGCTCTCGTAGATGTGTGGCCAGGATCCATGCAGATTTTCTTTGATCTGACTCATCAAATTGGAGAAAGCACCATGCCTCCCTGTTCTCCTGTGAACTTCCTTTAAAATCAACAATGAATTAACTTCTGATGACCATAGATAACAATAGACATAGATTTTAGAATTAAAATTAAAGAAATACAAACAACAGGGTGCTAATAGATTCCTTCCAACTCCCCTCAGTTCTCGGCAAGCACTCATTGCTTCATGGAACCCCAATACCACCCTGGATCTGGAAAACTTGTGCTGGACCTTGTGGGAATGGTTCCACTTCTGCCAGTGGCTTTGCCAGTGTGGAAACCCCGATGGCCTTTCTCTCAACCTGCGGATGTGTGCAAAATCTTCCCTGTGCCAAGGGCTGAGGGCTTAGCCCTGCCCTGGAGAGCGAACCTCCTTTTGGAGGCTGAGGAGGGCTCCTGACTCCTTGGGGAGAGACCTAACTCTAACCTAACCTTAACCCTAACTGATGGTGGATGCAGCATGCAGCCGTGGGGCTCATGGAATCAGTGGATTTTTTACTGAGTTACAGGCTTTCTGCCCCTTCCAGTCAGCTATCTATCTGGCTGCCAGTTTCCCACTGATTAGCTCCCTTCATCTAAGTAAATCCCTGAGATTGAGTTTTTTAATCCCTGGGTTGTGCTAGATACCATTCATTAAGGGAAATGAGGATCTTTCCTCTAACATTTAAAAATACATTAAAAATACTTCAGTCGAGAACTGAGAAACTTGAAGGTGGTTCTGCGTTTGCAGACACTTGTTCCTTCTCTTTTTTGGGCTCTGTTGTACCTTGTGTCTGATCCTTCTTATTAAGTGGACCGGGGAACCCAGGCCTTTTAATGGCTCTCACCAGATGGTGGTCTCTGAGAGCGGGCCGAGGGCTTCCTTCCTTTCCTGTGAGTGATGAGCCTGGCTGTAGCGGGCAGTGTGTTTGGGTGCCCTTGCTGGTGTGAGACCAGTGTCTGTAACCTGGGTTCTTCAGTCCAAGGAGAGGCCTGGGAAGTTGAGCCATTTGTCCTGCAGGATGCTGGGTGGTGCAATCCTCAAGCTGTCAGCAGCATGACTATCCAAACACGACCCTGAATGCATTATCTGTATGCTGATCTGAGAGTGCCAAGGTTCTCCCCTCCAGATTCCCAAGGCGGCCATGGCCATGACTGTCCCCTGACCCAGAGCCCTGAGTCGGCCCTGTCCTTGCCCAGATTAGCCCTCCTGGGGAGCCTCCCTCCACGTGAACCTGCAGCCATGGGGCTGTGCAGTCCTTGGCCCCGGCCTGCCACTTCCTCTCTCAGGCTACTCAGGAGGGTTGAGGTAGATCGAGATTGCTCCTCCACTAAGCTGGAAGCCTCAGGGGATGGGGGACATGACTCAGTTCCCAGACAGTTTCAACATCCGCTCCTGCATTTCGAGCATGTTCAGTGCAGTGCCTTCAGAGGGGTAAGCAGTCTTCAGTTTTCCACACTCCCCACCCCTCCTTATTGTAAACCTGGGCATTTTGTGCAGCCACCAAACGAATTGGGAAGTGTCACCTTCTAACTCTGAACTGGCATGAACGTCATGATTTCAAGCCAGTTAGGGACCATGGCCCATGGGGTAGGCACCGGGGCTGCTTCTGGGAGGCGGGGACAAAAGGCCCGGTTCACATAGGTCCAAGCACTCAGGTGCAGCTTCTCTTTGTGTCTTTTCAGCCCGCGGACTATGCTTTGCTGTCTGACCTCCCTTTCCAATAAGCACTCCTTGGGTGTCTCACTGGCTGAGGGCTGCGATGACGTCAGAGAGCACGTGAGCAAAGGGCAGGTCTCCAGGCGCTGCCTGATGGATGCCCAGCCCCTCTGCTCTGCTTCCCTCCTCCTCCCCGCTCTGTCCACTTGGCCAGATCCCATAGGGCCTTCCCATTTTAGCTCACATCTCACCTTCTCAGTAACACGAGCTCCCATGAGACTGGCTGCCTGTTCCTGGACCCCCTGCTTTCCCTTTCCTGGAAGCTTGTTGCTGTCTGCATTCTACAGAACTTGCTTCTTCAGTGCTTTCTGTTTATGATGGGTTCCCCCTCTGCTAGAATGCAGACCCTGAGGGCAGAATCTTGTCTTGTTCAGAACAAATGCCGTGTTCTGAGCAGAATGCAGTTCCGGGGTAAATATCTGGTGATTGAATCAAACGCAGGTTGAAGCTGCAGGAGCCTGGTGCACCTCACCCAGCGTTCCATCCTCAGGGTGTGAAACCCAGGCCCCGAGAGCCCACTGACTTGCTGGAGATGACAGGATAGGCCTGGCAGAGGTGGAGTGGGTGGCCTGGGGTCCACTCAGGGACCTTCCAGTGGCTCACCATTCCCAACTATGAATTCCCCATCCCCTTGTCCTTCTCAACTTCCCACTGCAGATGGGGTGGAGGCCTGTGGGCAGCCCTCCAGGCACTGAATGAATGAGCAGGTGAGCGCGTGTCGAAGCTCTGACCAGCCACCCCTGTGTAGCATGTATGGGGCGCTGGGCGGAGGTTCTCGAGCCTGGCCTCCATCACCAGCTGCTTGGCCTGGAGCAAGCTATGCCACTTCTCCGTGCCTCAGTTTTCCCATCTGCACAGTGGGGATAATAAGAGCAGTGCTTACCTCCTAAGATTACTGTGTGGTTTAAAGAGGAAACTGTGAGGAAAGTGCTTAGTGCAGTAGCTGTTCACTGTTGCATTAATAAGAGCAGTAAATGTTCTTGTTACAGTGTTCAGTAAACAGTGTGGGAAGAAGGAATGATTCACAAGTGCATACATCCTTGGAGGGATCTGCAAGCATCTCACAGGCGCTTTCTTGGTGCATAGAGGGCAACACAGCAGGGAGTCTTCAGTTAATAGGTTTTCTTTTTGGAGTGTCTACAGCCCTTTCTCTGTCATTTACTAGCCCTGCACCCACACCCACCGGGAAGCTCACTGGTTTACCCTGCAGCAGCCTGTCCAGTCAAGGACATATCAGTGGTGCCAAGGAATCTGTTCTGCTCTTTC
>NW_006769482.1:1713409-1732804 GCF_000442215.2 Lipotes vexillifer
CCTCCCATTCAGAATTCCTTCCTCCTCGGCCCTATAAACTTGCTGCTGCTAATGGACTAGTCACTGTACTGAGGCTCCAGGGCACTGCCTCTTTCCTCCAAGTGTTGGGACCGCATCCCACATACTAACACGCTATGCAGCCCCAGGACCCATGCTGGGACCAGGTGGGGTCAACACTGCAGTGAGAGGAGGATGTGGATTTCAGAAGAAACGGCTGTGGAAATGACTGTGGTGAGGCTCACTCAACCTGGAATGCCTTCCTGCAGCTCTCTGTCCCAGCATCCTCTGGGGCCCCACTCCAGTAGCTTTCTGGCTGCTGTCACACTGGCCATCACCTCCCACCTCCTGTATGGTGTGTCCTCCCCTGGCCACACAGAAGCAGGTCTTGCTTCTGGCCAGCTTTGTTCTCCCAAGTGTAGGTAGGACTCTGTTCCTTTTCCAGGGAGGTGCTTTCTAAGCAGACCTGGTGCCATCAGAGAGAGATTTTTTAGGGACGAGCAGGCAGTCCGGCATTTGTATCGAATGTTCTGAGCCAACCTGGCCTGTGCAGGGTCACCAGTGGGAACTGTGTAACGGGAAAGCGAGTTGCTTCTGAGCCCCTAGTTTCACTGACATTCCATCCGGCTGCCTGACAAGCTTTCTTTCAGGGCTCCATCCAAAGAGCAGCTGTGGCTGCTGGTCTGGGTCTCTACCTCCTGGTCTTTCCTTCCTCCTCCCTGACCTCCGCACCCCTCCTCTTCTGCCTTTCTTGATCCCCATCCTGGCTCTGGAGGAGGGAAGAGACCCAGGCTGCAGAAATCCCACCCCTACCCCAAGTCACAGATTAAAGGCCAAGAACAAGCCAGTCCAGGAGATGCTCAGTCTCCATGCTCTCTGGGGAGGGGTTTGGGTCTCCCAGGACACATGGGTTGGATGCCATCCAGTCTGCCCTCCTTGCATCCAAGAGCCCATCGGTTGGCTTTTACTGGCAGGCAGGCTCCCCCAGCGCTGCAGTCTGTGGGTATTAGGAACATCAGACTTTCACTTCTCCAGGCTGATGACAAGAGTGTGGGTAGCAGGAAAAACATAGCCAACAGGCAATCCCAAACTCCCAGGGAGGAGCAGAGACCTTTCCATTCTGAAGGCCAGCACTCTTGCCTGCAGCGCCTGTGATAAAATTCCTCCTTTCTGTGTCCCGAAGCAGAGGTCCTTATGGCTGGAGCGGGAGGAAAGGATGGAGGAGGGCTGTAGGGCCTGGGAGAAGTGCTGAGGAGGGCTTAGTGACGCCTTTGGCCTTCCGCATAGACTCCTGGGTAGCTCTACAAATCACTACCACCCAGTGCTCCTGGCAGGGGCTGAAGGCCTGTTGTAGGCCCTGGAAATAACAGAGGGGGCGTGGTCAGATGCCTTCTTGCTAGAAGGCATGGAATCTGCTGTCCTGACGGGAGGTGACCTCCCTTTCTGTTTCTATTGTTCAGCCTCCTCCGAGACCCAGCTGCCCTGAGCCAGGCGATGATAGGACATGCAGGTGACTGGATTTCCAGGTGGGGCTGCCCTTGATCAGAAGGGGCATTTGCAGCTGCAAGTGGACCCTGACTTCAGACCCAGGAAGGAGTTTCTGCAGGGAAGTAAGGAGAAGTGGTGACTGGCTGCTGGGTATCCGGACCCTCCCCTAGGAACACCACGCCCCACCCTTGCATATGCTCAAGGTTCCACCCACACTGCTCCTGACAAGGAGTCGGAGCTCGAGGGGAGCTGCCTGTCCCCCAGCCCAGAGGCAGCACAGGGGGTGCCTCCCCCAGTTGGTCAACAGGCCCAGTTATTGGAGCAAGCTGTGAAAGGAAACAAGAGCTGCCCAGAGTGGCCAGGGCCTCCGGGACTGGCATCTAGAGGAGATGGTAAACAAGTCTTTCTCAGTGTCTCCCCATTCAATGTGCATTTATCAGGACAAGGGCCCCTCCCTCCCAACCCAGATGCACCTTGCGTATCTCACTGTGGGGTGAGGGTCAGATGGCGAGGCCTCTGTCCACTCCTATAATCTTCTTGAGTTACCCTCTACCCAGTGGCCCCATCCCTAATTATTCCCAGAGTCCAGTGGAGTAGGGGGCTGGGGGAGAGAGAACGCAGTCTTTCAAGACCCCAGAAAGGCTCTGTGGTGTTCTTACAGCCAGAGCTGAGTCCTGCTTTCCAGGGCAAGGCTGGGGTGGGGTCCTGGCCTTTGCATTCCTTGAACCCCAAGTGTTAGTGTTTCTATACTAAGGTCCCAGGAGGCCTGAGGTCAGAGGTCTATTTCCAGCATCATTCCCATTCCCCATCCCCACCCCCCCCCACAGCCCAAGGCAGTGTCACCTGCAGAGGAAGCACCTGGGGGCTGAGAGGGCAGAGGGCAAGTGCCAAGTCACCGAGCAGCAAGGCCTGCGACCGCAGTGCTGTTGGCAGGGCCACTGGAATTCATACCTTCCTCCAGCCAGCCTGCACGGCCACTCTTTGGCAGCCTCCGTCTAACAGTCTCCAAGGTTAATCTTTTCTCTTCTTTAAAGGCACCCAGCTTGCTGCCTCAGGCCTTTGATCATGGTGGGAATCTGAACCGAAGGTGTGTGATGGGTCTGGGAGAGGAAAAGAAAGGGACCAGGCGCTGCGGGCCTGGCCAGTGCTTATCGCTCACTGGTGCTGATAATACAGACTTTCAGAGTTTACCTATTTCTTGTCCCTCTGAGTTGGTGCCTCCTGTTCAGTTAGGGCTGACAACCCAGTGCTCACTGAGAGATTTGTGTTAAGAAACAACTCCTCCTGAGTGGAACTTTCTAGCAGAATGCTGGGGGTGAGGCTTCGGAGCCAGACCACCTATGTCCCGGGGAGACTATCCCCCCACCCCTTCCCTGTGTGAGCTTAGCCAGGTGGCATCTTTTAGGCTTACCTAAAGATTTGCATGCTAGGCCCTGGAGCAAACTGTATCTTCCAAAGAGGTCACACCAGCATCCATCCCACCCACTAGCTCTCTGACAGTGTGACTTTGATATTCCTACACCTTTCTGGAAATTGTCGCCCCAGTGAACTGTGCTGGAGGTCTCGCTGTGAAGCTCTGAGCCCATCAGGGGTCACAGACGTTGCCCGGCTGCCCCTCTGGTTTCGCTTGCTCTGGGGGAAGCCAGCTGACCTGCTGTGAGGACATTCAAGTAGCTCGAGGATCATCCAACTTGCCCTCCGGGAGTGACTGCAGCCTCCGCTGTCCCCTGACTGACCCTCCTGGGACCCTGAGCCGGAAAAACCCAGGTGAGCGGTGTCCTGCCCCAGGGAAATCGGGAGAGATAATAGAGATTGCTGTCATGTCCAGACACTACATTTTTTTTTTTTTAACATCTTTATTGGGGTATAATTGCTTTACAATGGTGTGTTAGTTTCTGCTTTATAACAAAGTGAATCAGTTATACATATACATATGTTCCCATATCTCTTCCCTCTTTGTCTCCCTCCCTCCCACCCTCCCTATCCCACCCCTCCAGGCAGCCACAAAGAACCGAGCTGGTACCCCTGTGCCATGCGGCTGCTTCCCACTGGCTATCTACTTTGCGTTTGTTAGTATATATATGTCCATGTCTCTCTCTCGCCCTATCACAGCTCATCCTTCCCCCTCCCCATATCCGCAAGTCTGTTCTCCAGTAGGTCTCTGTCTTTATTCCTGTTTTACCCCTAGGTTCTTCATAACATTTTTTTTCCCTTAAATTCCATATATATGTGTTAGCATATGGTATTTGTCTTTCTCTTTCTGACTTACTTCACTCTGTATGACAGACTCTAGGTCTATCCACCTCATTACAAATAGCTCAATTTCGTTTCTTTCTATGGCTGAGTAATATTCCATTGTATATATGGGCCACATCTTCTTTATCCATTCATCCGACGATGGGCACTTAGGTTGTTTCCATCTCCGGGCTATTGTAAATAGAGCTGCAATGAACATTTTGGTACATGACTCTTTGAATTTTGGTTTCCTCAGGGTATATGCCCAGTAGTGGGATTGCTGGGTCATATGGTAGTTCTATTTGTAGTTTTTTAAGGAACCTCCATACTGTTCTCCATAGTGGCTGAACCAATTCACATTCCCACCAGCAGTGCAGGAGTGTTCCCTTTTCTCCACACCCTCTCCAGCATTTATTGTTTCTAGATTTTTTGATGATGGCCATTCTGACTGGTGTGAGATGATATCTCATTGCAGTTTTGATTTGCATTTCTCTAATGATTAATGATGTTGAGCATTCTTTCATGTGTTTGTTGGCAGTCTGTATATCTTCTTTGGAGAAATGTCTATTTAGGTCTTCTGCCCATTTTTGGATTGGGTTGTTTATTTTTTTGTTATTGAGCTGCATGAGCTGCCTGTAAATTTTGGAGATGAATCCTTTGTCAGATGCTTCATTTGAAAATATTTGCTCCCATTCTGAGGGTTGTCTTTTGGTCTTGTTTATGGTTTCCTTTGCTGTGCAAAAGCTTTTAAGTTTCATTAGGTCCCATTTGTTTATTTTTATTTTTATTTCCATTACTCTAGGAGGTGGGTCAAAAAGGATCTTGCTGTGATTTATGTCATAGAGTGTTCTGCCTGTGTTTTCCTCTAAGAGTTTGAATGTTTCTGGCCTTATGTTTAGGTCTTTAATCCATTTTGAGCTTATTTTTGTGTATGGTGTTAGAGAGTGATCTAATCTCATACTTCTACATGGACCTGTCCAGTTTTCCCAGCACCACTTATTGAAGAGTCTGTCCTTTCTCCACTGTATGTTCCTGCCACCTTTATCAAAGATAAGGTGTCCATATGTGCGTGGGTTTATCTCTGGGCTTTCTGTCCTATTCCACTGATCTATCTTTCTGTTTTCAGACACTACATTTTGAGTTTTGTTACTTAGCCATTGCACCCCGAGCAGGTCCCCAGCAATGAAAGGAGACTGTTCCTGCATTACTGAATCTCAGATTGCAGGCAGGCTGAGACTTCCTAGCTCAGTGAAGCTTCTTCCAAAAATCCGGACCATATGCTTCACTTTATGAATAAAATATCTGTTGCACCCACTGACCATTTTAGTATCGATTTCTAAGGTTTTTGGATGTGGCTATCTTGTCTTTGATAAAACTGAAAGCAAAACTGAGATGCATACCCTTCTCCTGGCACCTCACCCATGCACAGCACATATTAGTACCTGGGCTCCTAGTTTATTTTTCTCCTTCTCCAACCAGAAACCACTGGAAATAAGAAGAAAGAGACTGCTGACCTACCTGTTTGCCTGGACATCTAGAAAATAATTTTAAATATTCATATGTGACCTGCAGGAGATTATACATTTGCCACAGAAAACTTCAATTATTAGGTGATCCACTAGAGTAAAAAAACTGTTCCCTGTCGGGAAAGCACTTTATAGGTCTGTTTGAAACTTTGCTCTATTCTGCGTATATGTGTTTGGAAAAAAACAAGCAAACAAAAACTTGTACTCACAAAAGCAAGTTGCCAAGTGGTTGAAATGGAAGGATGCCCTGGGCTTTGCAGTTCTAGGCACTGGCTCTGAACGTCCAGCTGTGTGCCTGTTTCCCATCAGCCCTGCTAAGAGCAGCGTTGTTGCTTGGAGCAGCTTCCAGTGGAAAGTTTCTACTGTTCCCTGGGTGGGGCCAGCTCGACTTTTGTGAGGAGCAGTGTGTGTGCCCCCCTCTCCATATTGAGCACCAGTTCCCACCACAGGGAGATATGGCCTTGGGACTGGGTTCTGCAGATGGGACTGGGTGGAACACGTCTTCCTTTGTGTTCTCTCCTCCCTTGTACTGGAGGGAAGTGGGGGGGCTTGGATGGTGACAGGGCCTCTGGAGAGAAGCCCGATTCCCGGATGACTATGGAACAGGCACCCTACCCTACCTGCATTGGACTGGGGCGGGGGGAAAGCAAACTCTTATCCTGTTACAACTCGCCTTGGCTAGCCTACCTGCAGACACGCCTGGAGGACAGGTGTGTTTCTGAGTTGTCCTGGTCTTTGCAGACTCTAGTTGGTGTTGTTCACAGAATAAGTGAGTGGAAGAGAAGTGTGACTTCACTTGGGATAGCAAGTGCTCAGTGTTTCCTTTCATTTGTTTCCGTAAGAGGAAGGAGGAAGAAAGGGCTGAGATAAAACACTGAATGGGAAAGTGGAGCCCGCCAGGCTCTTTGCGTCTTGTCTCTCGTTTATGGCAGAAGAGCGCTCCTAAGAGTTCTGGAAGCGGGTCAGCCTTTTGCGTGGGTGGGCAGGCAAAACAGGATGTATTTCCAAGTGTTTACCTTTCTTTCAACCTATTTCGCACTGTGTCTTGGTCAGGCGGCATTACTTAGACTGAATTGTTTTCGTCAGTAACCACAACTGGCAGTAGAAAAATAAGTGAGTGAGGATGTTTTATATAATATGAGTCCCTTCCTTGACTATAAAGATTTCTTTAGGAAATCTGGTTGTTTGCAACTGTAGACAAAAATCAAGGCACCCCTGGAAAGGACCAAGGTCAAATGGGTTTCTCTATTAGCATTATGTATGCAAACTTGAAGTGCGGACAAGTGTATTATTGAATATTTTCGGCATGTGTTTACATACCCATCCATAAAGGTACTAAATTGTCCCTCTCCCCTGTGTGTAAAGATGTCATTCTAGGTACATGCACCTATGGGCCTCGCAAGCCTGTCCAGAATCAGATTGCCCACGAGCACCCACCATAGTCAACTCCAGTACATCAGAGCTGACATTCATAAACAGCCATCAATCACCCTGTTTCAACTGGAAAAGGAACGAGCAAAATGCCAAGTGGTAAACTATGACGGAAATCTGTTTTTTGGAGCTGGTGTATTTGGAGTTAAAACAGAACAATTAGATTTCCAACATCTTAAATGATTTTGATAGTGCATGTTCATGTCAAAGTGGAAATTTTTTACTTTTTTATTTAAAAAAGTAAAAAACTTTTTAATTGAAGTATAGTTGATTTACAGTGTTGTGCTAATTTCTGCTGTACAGCAAAGTGACTCAGTTATACACATACATGCATTCTTATTTTATAGTCTTTTCCATCATGGTTTATCCCAGGAGACTGGATATAGTTCCCTGTGCTATACAGTATGACACTGTTGTTTATCCATTCTAAATGTAATAGTTTGCATCTACTCACCCCAAACTCCCAGTCCATCCCTCTCTCTCCCCTGCTCCCCCTTGGTAACCACAAATCTGTTCTCTATGTCTTTGAGTCTGTTTCTGTTTTGCAGATAGATTCATTTGTGCCATATTTTAGATTTCACATATAAGTGATATCATGTGGTATTTATCTTTCTCTTTCTGACTTACTTCACTCAGTATGACAATCTCTAGTTGCATCCATGTTGCTGTAAATGGCATTATTTCATTCTTTTTTATGGCTGAGCGATATTCCATTGTATGTGTGTACCACATTGTCTTTATCCACTCATCTGTTGATGGACATTTAGGTTGTTTCCATGTCTTGGCTATTGTGAATAGTGCTGCTATAAACATAGGGGTGGATGTATCTTTTTGATTTATAGTTTTGTCTGGATATATTCCCAGAAGTGGGATTGCTGGATCATATGGTAGTTCTATTTTTAGTTTTCTGAGGAACTTCCATAGGCTTTTCCGTAGTGGCTGTACCAACTTATATTCCCACCAACAGTGTAGGAGGGTTCAAAGGGGAAATTTTAAATGGAGACGTGGAGAGGTACAACTAGCCCACATGCAATTTGCTTAATTTCAGGCCTGGCTGTGTGCTGTGGTTAGTGTATTTGTACTGGTCTATACTCATACAAATTTTACTGGAATTAGTGGCTAGAAATGCTCAATTTTCAAAAGTAGATTAGGAGCTTTTAAAAGATGGAGCTGCAATCTCCTACAGATAGCATCCAAAAGCTTTCTGTGTACCTTTATTTTGAGCTGCAAGAATGATCTTGGGCATACCCTTCTATCTCTTCAGTGTACAGGGTCTGATTTAAAGTTTTTATGACACAAGCACTGTGCCAAGAATGCTTGCGTCTGCAAAGGGCAGGGCACGATCCTAGCCATAGCAAGTCACATTTTAATGCTGAATGTTTCAGAGATTAGATTTTAATGTGTCTCACAGGAGTTAAGGGTTTCTTCAAAATCCTCTGACCGGTGGATTCCAAGTTTATGATCATATTTGCTAACTCCTCCTGTGGGAGACAAATCTCTTTCAGAGCCGTGGCTGCATTAATGAGGATGATTGGGCTCAAGTGGAGTAATGTTTTGCTCTTTTCAGCAGATAGACTTGTTTTTCTCAAGCTTTGGGAGGCGGGGGTAGTGGTGATGATGTCGGGGAGGTTGCATTGCCCCAAATCTCCCCACTCCCCAAGACTGGGGAGTCATAAGACCTCAGTTAAACTAAGTATGAATGCAAACCTCACAGCCAAGGCCATGATGACAAGGAGCAGAGGGCTGAGGCAACCCTGGGATGGGCAGCCACATGCATTGTGGTTTCAGGGACCCCAAATTCTTTGATACTCCTCCAAGTGAGAAGTGGGGTCTCTGACTCCGTCCCTCTATTCTGGGTGGGTTGATGAGTGTTTCACCCAATAGCCTAGTGAGGTGGGAGGGAAAGTAGGTGACCTTGGAGGCCCAGTAACTCTGCCTCATCCTTTTGGGACACCAGTCTCAGGATGTTTCTTCTCAACCCGGCAATACACTGTGAGGAAGACCAAATCACGTGGAGAGGCCACGTGGCCCCCAGCCTATACACTAATGATGCAATCCTATACACTAATGATGAAAAATCTGAAAGAGAAATTAAGAAACATTCCCATTTACCACTGCAACAAAAAGAATAAAATACCTAGGAATAAACCTACCTAAGGAGACAAAAGACCTGTCTGTAGAAAACTATAAGGCACTGATAAAATAAATTAAAGGCAGTATAAACAGATGGAGGGATATACCATGTTCTTGGATTGGAAGAATCAACATTGTGAAAATGACTATACTACCCAAAGCAATGTACAGATTCAAGGCAGTCCCAGCCTATGCCATCCCACCCCAGGCTCCAGCTTCAGTGGGCTGCAGCCCCCAGCACTTCTGGTGACCTCAGCTGGGGATGCAGGCACTGGGCAGCAGAGCTGTGCCCTGACTGAATTCTCACACACAGCACCAAGAACATGGCTGCTGTTTTAAGGTGGGGCGGCCTGTCACATAGTAAGGAATATCCAGGACCCAGGTAGGTCTCCCTTCTTGCTGGGTGTAAGGGCTGAGGCCGGGATAACAAGGACAATAGCAAACACGAGTGCGACAATTTCCAAGGGCAACCATCCTCCAAGCCCTTTACAGCTGCTCACCATCTGCTGCTCACCACAGCCAAGGCTCTGAGCCCGGGAGCCTGGCCGCTTGTGGTGAAGCCCTGTCCTGGGAGAGCTGAGGTTCATTGTCAGGGGCATGAGGGTTGGGGCAGTTCTTAGATGAGGGAAGGAGGAGAACGCCATAGAGGGGGGGAATGAGGCCCCCCCACAAGGCCCAGCTGGCATCCTTGTCCCAGGAATCGTGGACATCCCTGCCTTGCTCCAGTGCATGTTTGTAGGAAGCATAGCTGCGCCATCGCACACACTCAGCCCCACCGTGGGATGCTGGCCCTGGCATGTTCCCCTTGCTCAGCACTTACCTGTGGCTCCTTGTTTGTGACACGAGTCCAGAGCCGATGCTGCTGTTTCAGGCTATGAACCCACAGGAGGCAGCAGGGGTGGGGCATTGCTGTCCTCTGAGAAAAAGGAAGGTGCCCAGTTCCACCGTCTGTGCCAGCCTCCATCTGTATCTATTTATTTTTTTCAATTAAGACTGTACTTATTTTTAGTCAAGTTTTAATTTCACAGCAAAATTGAGGGGAAGATCCTTCCCCAGGCTGATCAGTGTGTGTGTGTCTAGGGTGAGGCCTCCTGGAAGCAGGATGGAGACAAGTTGATACAAATGGTTTATTTGGGAGGTGACTGCAGACAGTCCTGCTCAGGGAAGGGAGCAGGGAGATGGGAAGGGGAAGTGGAACCATAAAAGGGGTGCCTTGTTGCAAACTGAGCTCCCAGGTGCTGCTTTGGGCACCTGGGCTGGATGCTGGGGAATGCCTCAGGTCTTCCTGGTGTGGTCCAGCTGCTGTATCCCTCCTCTCATTCCACACCCATTGGCTTAGGCCACTCCTGGAGGCTTTGGCTGAGAATTACAAGTCTGTGGTAAGGCCAGGCATCTGCCCTGGCTGCTCGAGGAGGACTCAGCACAGCCTGGCTTCCTGTAGGGCTGTGGGAGAGCGGTCTGTAGAGAGGTCTTCTGGGAACCCCTGGGGCCAGGACTCAGACATTCTGGCTGGTGGTGAGGTCACAGGATTCGTAGCAAGGAGTTAGGAACATTCTTTTGAAAAGAGATCTGCCCCATCACCCACCACAATAGCCCGCAGGTCTTTCTCTCTTTCCGAATGAGGAATCCCAGCCTCCCTGGTGACAGCCCAGACCTGCAATGGAGTTACAGGATGTCAGCTGTCGGCAGGGCCAGTGCAGCTCTGTGTGGGCCCATCCAGGAGGCAGCTCTTGCTTTGGAGAAGGAACTGCTGCCTTCAAACACCCCTTCTCCCTTCTCCCCAGCCTATGCCAATCAGACCACCAATCAGACCACAACCACTAGCAGCCTTGGGAACAGGCTTGAGGTTGGCATTGGGCCCAATACAGGCCATGTGAGAGTCATTGTTTGGCCCTGGCCAGTTAACAAACCAGTTTCCTGTCTCAGTACATGCCATTTTTATGATACTGCACAGTGTAAAGCTCTATCTCATGTGCTGGCTCACCAGGTCTCAGCCGCCCACGACTGCATGGCCAGAGCAGGCAGACGTCATCACCTCTGTCTTAAAGATGAGGAAAGAGACGCCTAGGAATTGTCGGGGCTTCCCTAGCTCACATGACCTTGTATGTAACCAGGTCTGGCCCCTGCTCGTGGGTGCTTGGCATCCTTCCTTCCCCAGACCACATGGCTGTTGAATCTCAGCACCACCTCTGAGAGTTCCTCAGATACAGTGGAGGACAGGAGCCCACCTTCTCACTGTGCCAGGAAGGGCTGAGCAGATCCTCTGGAAGTAACCAAATCATGCCATGCTTCTGATGCTCTATGCACTTTTCACCAGAAAACCCCCAAATCATCCAAAACTCTGAACCAAGTAAATGATACTTGTGCAGACATGCTTGGGGTGAAGTGCATCGATGTCTGTCACTTATCTTGAAATGAGCAAAAAATATGTTGCAGTGATGGTTGAAATTGACAGAAAACAAGAGCAGCAAATGTTCACAGTGACATCTAGGCACTGGGGTTCACTAAGTGATTCTAATAGAGAGATCAAATTTTCTCTCTATTAGAAATGTTCACAATAACATGTTGGGGGTTCTTAGAGCTGCGAGGTCCCTTAGGATCACCCACTCATTTCTTCGTCCTGTCCTGATCACATAATCAGAATACTGTAGTGGAGACAGGGCCACCTACCCAGGCTTGAAGGCCCTGTGATGCGTGTTCCTGGAAGCAAAGAGCTGTTGTGGAGGCCCAGGTGGCATCTTGAAGGACAGTTAGAAGCTGTGGCCCCAGAACTGACTCCTAGCATCCCTCATCGCTGAGACAAACCCAAGACCCAACACATCCCTAGAGAGCCTCGCAGTGGGGCAGCACCACCCCAGGTTGACAAGCACTGGTTTACCCCTCATTTGACATGAGGGAAGCCTAGAGAAAGCAATTCACCCCAGAGACGGCACACAGCATTCAGGTGGCCACAGTAATCTAGAGCCAAGGGGTTTTGAGTCCTTGGCTGGGGCTCTTTCTTTATTCCCTTGCTTCTCCTAAGACTCTCAAAGGCTGAGGCAGTCAGTCATTCAGGGTAGCAATTCTTTGCACCAGGTACCATTTAAGATACTGAAACCCACTGTTAATGTGCTTTCTTTCTTAGCCAGGTCACAGTGCCATCAGCAGATATGCTCGGAACTGTTTCTCCAGGAGCTGTGACAGGTTTTGTGGACTCAGGTACAGCAGAGCAGCATTTGACAGGGCTGACCAGGTGTACGGATGCAGCCAGTGACACTGGAAAGGCTCTTCTTTGTCTGAAGTCCCTGGTCTAGGTAGTTATTCAACCTGAGACCAAGTAGTTCCTAGCGTGGGTTCCTGTTGAACTCCACTGAGTCAGATTCATCATTCCTGGGAAGCTCACTGGGTGTGCATGGTGGCTGCACACCTAGTGGCTGCAGGTGACCCATGCTAACCTCATCATTCCCTCTTGAGCTCTCTGTTCTGATGATGTATATACACGAGGCAAGGTGGGTGAGGTGCCACTGGACTCAGAATGCCTATCAGAGACACAGCAGTGTTTCCACAGGCTGATGAAACTCTGGGACACACCTGTTTCCCAAAGTTTGGCCTCAGTTTACCTGAGATGATTTAAATTTGGAGCATTTGGCTCTGGGTTTAGTTATTCAGAAGCACTACAGAAGGTTTGCTGCAACCTCTCTTGAAACTGGCAGATTAATTATGTGTGTTTTTCTTTGTTCTCTCTGAATCATCATAAAATTATAGTAAATGAATACAGAAAGGTATAAATCCAGAGGGATGTGACAACAGCAGACTGGACATGTTAACAAAATTTTGGAAAATGGGAAGTACATGGTTTAATGGAATAGATCAACTGCACATGACGTGCCAGCAAGTGTGGGTGTGCACATCTGTGTGGTGTGTGTGCATGTGTGTGTGGGAGATGGGTAATGGGATAATAATAAGGAAATTTAAGGTTGTTCCAGTTACTGTTGGCACACAACAAACCAACCCATAGTGATAGGCATATAATAACCTCCTGGATTCAGTGCTCAGGAATTCAGACAGGGAAGAGTGGGACTGGCTTATCTCTGTTCCTCCATGTCTGGAGCCTTCGCTGGGGAGACCCAAAGGCTGGTGGACCAGAGCACTTCACATGGCCCTTCATGTGGCTTGGGCTTCCTCACTGCATGGTGTCTGAGTTCTCAAAGGAGCATTCCAGGACAGCCAGATTGAGGCTGCTTGGCTTTCTGTGACCTACCTTCAAGAGTCACACAGCCTTGCTTTGGACATAATCTGTTGTTGAAGCAGTCATGAGACTGCTGGTAGAAAAGAAAGGTCCATAGACACTCACCTCTCAATGTGAGGGTGTCAGAGAATTTTGGAGCCATGCAGAAACCCAGGGGACTTGAAATCATAAGTATCAGATACTCTGAAGGCCAGAGTGAGGGCCTAACCACCCTGCAGGAGGCAGAAGGGCTACTCTTTGGAGAGACTGACTTAGTGAGGCTCTGAACTTTGAAGCCCCAGTCAGAGCTGAGAATGGAGAACCCAGACTGAAAACAGATGAATCAAGTAAAAATCTAAAAACCTGTTTTCCAAATAATCAGATCCCCTCACACTCAGTCCTCTTTCCCCACTCAACTTAGGTATGTTTCCCTGCAGGCAGAATGTTGACAGATTCTTCTCTGGTGAGACTGAAAATGAAAAGAGAAAAGACCTATGGGATTGACATCAGTGGGTAGCTCAATGAAATAGCCCAGCACCCACCTGATAGTGAAATGACCAGGTGGCAAGCTCAGCCACACTGAGCTTCCAACCAGCCAGCTAGGACCTTAAATAGGGGAGAGATGACTCCAGACACCTGAGCATTTGAAGAAAGCTTCTAGTGGGAATGACAGAGATAAACAATAACAACAAAGGATAGCAAGAACAAACTCAAGGAAAGAGAGACAATGCAGAAAATAAAGACATATCCATGAACCTATAATGTGATATTAAAAAGAACATTTAGAATATGTGAAAGAGCTCTTAGAAGTTAAAATTATGTAGCAGAAGTAAAAAAAATATCAATAGAATTTTGGAAAATAGTATTGAGGATATCTCCCAGGAAGTAGAAGAGAAAGACAAAGATAGTCACAAGAGAAACATTAAAGGATTAATCAACAAGGTACAACATCTGACAAATAGGAGCTCCAGACAAAGAAAAAGGAGAGGAAATGATCAGAGACAGTAACCAAAATGGAAGAATAGGAGTTTCCAGACTGAAAGAGCCACCAAGTGCTTAGCACAACAGTCTACGAAAAGACCCACATCAATGCATATTATCACGAAACTCAGGACACCAGGGATAAGGAGAAGATACTAAAAAGCTTCCAGAGAGAGAAAAATAAGGTCATATACAAAGGATTTGCATTGAGCATGCCATAAGCCTCCTCACAGCAGCACTGAGAGTCAGTGGAGAGATGCCTTCCACACTGGGAGGGGAAGTGATCTGCATCCTGGAATCCTATACCCAGCCAAACTATCAGGCAGGTGCATAACTCAAATAGTAAATTTGCTGCTAGGAAACTTGACTGATTGCATGTGAAAATGCTCATATTTTCTTTGGTTTAGATTTATGTGGAATCTTCCAGGAAGGAACTATATAGCTACACTTGGTGTAGTATTTATCCTGAGGTTTATTCTTACCTCCTTGATATACTCTGCCCTTCAGGCTTCTCCCATCTCTGCTTTTCTTTAGGGTCAAACTTGAAAACGTAGTGTGGGTTTCTCCCGATATCTGAAAGTAGAGTGATCCTATGAAACCTTTCACAAGCAGAAATGGTGTAAAGTGAGGAATCAGTTATCTTAGGACACATTTTGCCCACAGATGCACAAAATCAACTGAGAAAAAGCACAGATGCTCACAGACACAGTTCAAAGCTATGGCAGCTTGATGCTGAGATGCTGAGTGTGGTTACTGGGAAGAAGCTTGGAGGGGCCACTTTTAGGACACATTTTGCCCACAGATGCACAAAATCAACTGAGAAAAAGCACAGATGCTCACAGACACAGTTCACAGCTATGGCAGCTTGATGCTGAGTGTGGTTACTGGGAAGAAGCTTGGAGGGGCCACTTGCTGCTCGGGGTACACAGTGCCTCTGAAACGGCCACTGCAAAACAAATGCCAAACGCTATTTTCACTTTTTGCCTTTTTTCATCAAAGTGCAAATCCTCTTTGGATATCTTTTGGTGAGCGAAAACAGGTACTAACGCAGGTCTTTCATAAAAGTGAAGTGGTGCAAGGCGAACTTTTGAAAAGCGGGGGATACCTGGATACATGAACGGTTCTAACCTCCGTTGGATCCATGGACTCATTCTGCCTCCTCTTTCTCATCCCAACAGTCCCCATGCATTCCATTTTCTTGACTGCCTTTTTATCCATTTCCTTATTTTTAAAATAATAAACATAATACAACGCAGAAAACATTAATCAAAGAGAAAGTCCCAATTCACCCATTTACTTACCATGTGCATCTTCCTCCCTCAGGTGTTACTATTTACAGTCTGTTTCATGTTTTGCTTAGGAAGGTCTTCCCCATGCCAAGATTATAAATATTTCCTCCCACATTTTCTATTCAATTCATATTTTAAAATCATACTTATAAACTTAATCCAACTGGCATTTATTTTGATGTGTGTTGCGAGGAATTTGGGTTTCAGCTGAGGATGTTTCCACTCTGCTCAACCCGCCCATAGTGAGGACACCTGGCTTCCCATCCAAGGAACATTTTCAGTCTCATCTCGCTTCCCCCACTAGGTGTCTGGCTGTGTCCCCACTCCTTCCTCACAACTCCCTGGGCTCCAGCAATGGGATGGGCTCTCTCCTTCTTCCGTGGCTGCCCCACCCCAGAGTCCTCCCGTGGCTCCTTGGCCTGGGCACCGCCCCCCCTCCCCTGCTTCCAGCTGGCTCGGGACACCCTCCCCCTGGAGCGCCGGGGTCCCCCTCCATCTTTCTTCCTCCTGCCTGCTCCCCACAGACCTTACCTCCCCAACGCCTGTCTCTTCTGTATCCCTGAGAGACCCCACCTCCATCTGCTGTCACTGCAAGTCCCATGGATCCTGACCTTGCTGAGTGTGAACTTCCAGCTTCTGTCCTTATCTCTCCCCCCTGGACCCGCAGAAGTCCCCACCCTTCCTCAGTCTGAGCTTTCACACCTCTGGGCCTTTGCAGGGCCATTCCTTCTGCCTTGAATCCCTTTCCTCGAGTCTGTCTGACAAAGCCCACGTTTCCCTGAGAACCCAGTCCACCTCCACTCCCTTGCTCCGTTCCCTGAGCTGCCTGAACACCGAACCTTCCTCTCTGTCTGCGTTAGAGCCTGTGTACCCCGGACCTGGTCTTCTTCTGTGACGCCCATTCCCTGTCTCTCGTTTATGAGGCTGGAGCCCAAATCCTCCGGTTCCCAGGCCCTGGTGCTGGAGCCTCACACGGGTAGGGCCTTGATGAGAGCGCATACGGTCCCTGGGAGGTGAGGAGGACAGGTACTGTGCCGGCAACGGTAAGAATCTGGCACCGAGGGAGGCTAGTTGCCTGAGGCGGTGCTGTCAGCCAGGGCCTCTAGCCAGTGGCTGGCCTGCCTACTGGGAGTCAGGCTGCGGCTGGGGGAGGTCAGGCTGCCCTGCTACAGCCCTTAACAGTGCAGCTGAAGGGATTCAACCAGGAAGCTCCATGGCTGGATGCCCTGCCTGGACTGCATGCAGATTCTTTGTAAAAGGATGCATTTTGTTCTTCCAGATCCCAAAGCCTTGTGCAACCCTGAAAAAATGCAGGCTCCCAGAACTGCTGTGCCACGATTGGGCTGCCCAGCACCTCTCACAGGGAGGAACAATGGCTCCATGTCTCAGGGCTGACGTCTCTGGGTTGGATCTGACACACATGCACAGTTTGTATGCTCTCCCTAAGCCCTGGAATGGACATGGTGCTGTGGCTCCGTATCCTTCAGCATGAGGTTTTGATTTCCTGGTCCTCTGAGCGTGGGGAGTGACTGGAGAGCTGGCTGCTCGAAGCACACGCTCTGGCCTGGTTAGAGGCGCAGGTCTGGTGCAGGCAGGGTCACCGTGGTCCTTTGTCCTCTTGGTGCAGAGTAACTAAGAGGACCAGCTGTGTTTCAGGCTCAGACACTGGCCAGCACCACGATGGAGGCACTGCTTCCCTCGGTGGGACTTTTTCTGTAATGGCTCTGTCTATCTGTCTGTAAACCTTGCTCCACCCTGGCTTTCTATAAACCTGGGGTGGCAAAGCGCCAACACACAGCCACCACCACTTCCTTCCTCCTCCTTGGCAGATGCCACTAAGTAATCATGGTGGTATCTGAACGTATGGTCAGAATCCTTCTCAACACTTGCTGAGAGCTGCCATTCCAGATGAACAGTGTAGACCATCTGTGCAACTGGGTCAGTCAGGAGATGTCCTGTGAGGCCACCATTCATGGCTCTAGTGAGAACACTGGCCCGTGTCCACAGTGACAGTCACAGCACTGGGCGGGGCTACAGCAGGGGCTCCTGGTTCACTTCTCTTGTTCCACAGGCGAGGGGGTAGATCCCAGAGAGGGTGATTGTGGGATGACTGGCGTGCCTTCAAGCGCACCCTATAGGAGACGTGGGGAGCACAGACCCCATTTCGGAATGCCCTCTTGGAGGTGGAGTATGAAATTGACGTCACAGACTCTGATGAGTGTGGCGGTGAGGGGCTCTTTTGCCCTGATGCAGCCCCTCATTTCCTTGAGGGCAGAGCCAAGCTCAGAGCACAGCATGTGCGCTGGTGCAGTTTCTGCCCTGGTCCTTGAACCTCTTTTCCAGGTGAAGATACTGAGGCCAAGCAGCTTGTCCAGATCCCTGGTTGGCAAATCAGAGCCAGGCAAGGGCCACCTCGCCTGTTCCTTCCCATGAGAACCTCTCTAAGTGTGCCATGTCACTCTTTTTCTTTTTTTTTTTTTTTTGGCGGTACGCGGGCCTCTCACTGCTGTGGCCTCTCCCGTTGCGGAACAAAGGCTCCAGTTTTTTTTTTTTTTTGGCGGTACGCGGGCCTCTCACTGCTGTGGCCTCTCCCGTTGCGGAACAAAGGCTCCAGACGCACAGGCTCAGCGGCCACGGCTCATGGGCCCAGCCGCTCCGCTGCACGTGGGATCTTCCCGGACCGGGGTACGAACCCGTGTCCCCTGCATCGGCAGGCGGACTCTCAACCACTGCGGCACCAGGGAAGCCCCCGAGTGTCACTCTTTTGTTCCTTTGAATCTGCTTTATCACCTTTGGGGCATTTCTGCTTGTTAGAAAGAAACTCATGCTCTCAGGACCAAGGCTGAGGCTGGCGAGGATTTGATCAACCTCACAGTGCACAGTGATGAAGACAGAGCATCTTGCTACAGTGAGAAATGGGTCCCCACAGGCAAAGAAGAAGCAGCACCTGGGACCTGTTAAAACCTCTCTAGGTGTTTCCTGCAATTCAACTGAAATTAGTTAAATTTATGTCTTTGTTAATAATGCCTCTGTGCTCAAGCAAATTGGCCTGACTGGAGTCTTGGGTGCATGTGGATGTGTAAGACATGCATCTGCACACCTGACTTGTCACGGCAGTAGGTAGCTTTGCTTTCAAAAGGCCACATGTCCCTGGGTGCAGCACGGGTGAGCACTGGCCTTATGCATGGATGGTGTCGCTGTTGCTTCCCTGACTATGTTCGGTGTGGCTGGTAGATGGGGACAAGTTTGTGGAGGTGGTTGAAAGTGAGATAGAGGTTTCTGTCCTGGTGATCTGTTGCCACATACCCGCTACCCTGCATTTGGAAGTTTAGAACAACAATCATTTTCATTGTATGTCCTGATGTTGTGGGTCAGGAATTGGGGCAGTGTGTGGCTTATCCAGTCCCCTGCTCCTCCCAGGGCTGATAGAGGTCACTTCGTGATACCCATCTGGTGGGTGGGCTGGTCTGGGGCATCCAAGACTGCATCTCTCACATGCCCAGGGCCTTGATGGGGGTGCCTGACCAGAGCTCCCCCATGTGGTCCTTGCAGGGTCCTTGGACTTCCTCCATGGACTTTACCAGAGTGAGAAGGTTCCAAGAGAGGAGGTGGAAGCTGCAAGCCCTGTGATCTAGTCCCAGATGTACCAGAAGGTCTCTTTGGCTGCATCCCCTTGAGGAGCAAGTCATGGGAACCACCTCGGATCCCAGGGAGGGGAAATCAGCTGCCCTTCCCACTGGGAGGAGCATAAAGACTTTGCGGCCATCCTTCATGCTCCACAGCCCATGTTGAGGCACCCGGAGTGCAGGGCAGTGAGTGTGCAGCGCGGAAGCATGAGACCTAGCACTGCAGAGGGGTCTGGCGAGTCAGAATCAGAATCGCTCCTTGCCCTTCTCTGTGCTGGGAGAGGTTGGTGCTCTGAGCAGCTTTGCCTGGGGCCTCCTCCATAGAAAGGAGACAGGGGCCAGACATTTATCCTCCCCGCCATCTCCCTGCCCCTTTGGGGTTTAGCAGTAGCTCGTTTCCCTCCCCATTCCCTCCCCACCCCCAGCCCCTTATCCCTTGTCCTCCAGTCCCTCCTGTCCTCTACTCTCCGGTCATTCCTTCT
>NW_006769482.1:1732828-1752524 GCF_000442215.2 Lipotes vexillifer
CCTGCTGTTTGGAGGATGCACACTGCACCCTCCCTGCTGGCTGCTCACCAGCTCTGCTCTGCACGTGTCCCTTCATCAGCCCCTCTCTCCTCAGCCCTTTACGCTGCCGTTGTTTCCCGACAGGTGCCTGACCCATAAGGCACATTTAAAAATAATTAATTTGATCATATTTTCATAGTAAAAGAACATGACAAAATTTTTATGAACTGTGAGAAATAAAACAACAAATGCTAAAAAATAACTTGTGAGATTTCCCTTTTTAGGGGAGTGTTTAAGAGGTCGCCAGGCTGTATACGGGTGGTTACTCTGTCTCACAAATCTCGGGCTGCTTGTTGTGCTTTCCCTTTATCTTTGCAGCTGAGGCCCTGGGTGTGGTCGGCGGGCAGTGGCTTCTCATCAGGTTTTGTGGGGCCTGAAACTTGTCCCTCCTTAAGACAAGGGCAGGATCTGAGCCCCACATTAGGAGAGGGCATGAGGGTAGGCTGGGGCATGACAACCCCAGGTGGCCACACTGCCCTTTCTGATTTGACCCTCAGCGACGTGTGTGGGGCCACGTGGCTGTCTGCGCCGCAAGTTTGCTGCCGTGGCAGCTGAGACACTGTTGTGAAGCTTCTGGCCCGAAGGCCTGCGGCTCGTCTGGAGGCCCTCAGTGCTCAGCAGGCCCAGCCCACCACACCCCTTGCCACCACCTCCCTCCTGCCAATCCCGGTGAGGCCGAGATGCTGGTGGATGCAGGCTGGGGAGGATCTTGGAAAATGTGGAAACTTGGGGGTCGAGGTCAAACATCTGCCAGGGACATTTTCAAGAAAGAGGGAGTGAACTTCATACCCTGCGCTTCTTACCTCCGCAGCATGAGCCTCCTGTGCCCCAGTGGACCACCACCAGCAGACGCCTTCCCCGCGGGTTCCATAGCCCAGCCAAGGCTGCCTCACGCTGCACAGACCACGATGACCTCAGACTCAACTTCATCAGCCTCTCCCTGAACTACTGATGCTGACATCTGGTGACCCAGTCAGCCCGCGTCTGGAGATGCAGGGAAGGACCAGGGCCCGGCGGCCAGGTTCTAATTAAGGAGCTCAGGAGCAGGAAAGCTTCTGTGCAGTGGCGGCCGATGACGAACCACTTCCTTCTAGAACAGTTAGGCGCGTCCTTCTTGGAATTAGGTGAATTGAATGAATTGACACTGTGCCTTGGAGCCAGTCCAGGCTCTGGTCTACCTGGAGGATCACCTTATCCTGGGAGTGCTCTGTGCCAAGGCCACTTGACCAAGGGGCCGAGGTAACCCTGGCTGGTCTTGCTGTGTCCACGTGAGTCTCCTCCCTTCAGGCTGTGGCATCTGAGTCTTTTGTGCTTGTCTTAGTAGGTCTGTCTCCACTTAGTAGGTCTGTCTCCACTTAGTAGGTCTGTCTCCACTTCTCCAAATATCTGACAGTCAAAGCCCCACTCCTCACTCTGGAGTTTCCCAGGACCCCTGGCCCTGTGCCTATGTGGAACTTGGTCCAGCTCCATGAAAATGCTGTGGAGAAGGCTTGGTCTTTGTCATATAGTTACCCTGACCTTGGTCCAGACCTTGGGCTGGGCTAGATGTGAGCCAGGGCTTCCCACAGGCTGGGTGCAGGGGGGCACTGTGTGCTTACACAGGGCTCCCCCAACTGTGACCTGCAGTCCCATGTATGTGGCAACCTCCTGAGGAGAGGAGCCCCTCTATGGGCTGCCATCCTCTCCTTCCTGAAGGGTCCTAGCAGGCTCCCGGCTGAGATCCTTGTCCTGTTGGCATGGTGCCCTCACTCACTCCCACCAGCGGCTCCTCTTTCAAACCCTCTGGGATCCTCACAGCAGGGGATGGGATGTGGGGTACAGCCCCTCTCCTTCCTTGCCCTCCCGGGCCCTCCATGCTGAGACAGGCTTGCACTGGGAGATGAAAGAAGGTTGCTCTGTGTCACCGCGGCTGGGTGAACTCCAGGTGCTGTGAAGGCAAAGGAGAAACTTCTCAAGGAGGAGAAGCTGAGTGTGAAAGTCACAGAATTTTAATGCAGTTACATTTCCCTTCACAAAGACACCTGTGAGCCCCCGTAACTCCTTTACGCATCTCACGGACTTTAGGCAAATCACGTTGGGTTATTCTTTAATGGAATTATCCCTGCTAAAGGAATATCCATTAAGTTACATTGTGCATCTGCAAAGTCTTGTCTTCTTTATAAACACAATTTCTTTTGTGTTGGAGATCAAGCCCCAGTACCTTCCATTCTCACCTTGCAGAGAGGTACTATTGCAGTTCCTGCAGACAGGAACCTTCAAGTGTCAGAAATTCAGCCCAGGAGGAAGTGGCAGAGCAGGAGACAGCCTCTCTCTGTATTGCCTTTTAAAGCTCCCTGCAGCATTTAGTATACAACATTAAGTATATTTGGGTTTGAAGTACACGGTTAAGTAAAATGTGTTCTAAGGGAGATGTCTAAGGGGTGGTACTTTTCTCCCTTAGCGGGACCAGTGTGCCCTGCCCATGCACCGAGGTGGCCACAGGAGGAAGGCTGGTTTCTCAGGGCCCAAACCCTCTCCAGGGCAGCCTGGTCCCGGCCTTCCCGCTGCAGAGGAAAGATCTTGCATGCATTTTGTGGTCTGCAAGCAGCTGCCACTGTGGTGAGGCCACACCCTTGGTGCCCAAGAAGCTCTGTACGCGGCATTCCACAGATAGAAAATCAGAACCGGGAATGGGAACACACCCCAGGTGGACGTGTGATTGACAGAGCCCTGCAGCGAGCGGTCATGTGCAAACATGTGAGCACAGAGCACAGACCACCTCTCTGGGACGTGTGTGTGGCACGGAGTAAAGTGTTCCTACTTTTTGGTGTGGTTCCCTTGCCTGAGCAGAGGGAGGGTGTGGCTGCTCTGGGTCCCTCTGCTTCTCTTGGCTCAGCTGGGGGACAAGCAGTCTCTGCCCATCCCCTGCTCTGGCTGGCTGCACATCATGTAACAACCCGCAGTCCTGGAGGGGCCTCTCCCTGTCATGATCCCTAGTTACCACCTCCTTGCGCCGAGACTGAGGCTGATCACCTGGCACAGGGTCTCAAATCCTTTGGTGCATCTGAGAAGCCGGCTCAGCAGCAGGGCGTCTCTGCTGGGCTTGGGGACAACCCTTGAGTGCCTCTGGACTCCTGCCCAGGGCAGGGCCAGGCGGGGGCCTGGAAGACTGAGATTTGAGGCTGGGGAGAGCAGCCGAGATGAAATGAGATCTCAGAGGAGGGACCGTGCCTGCCTGAGAAGTGGCTTCTTCCCAGGACCAAGTGCTGACAAACAACACCGAGAACAGAGGGAAAAACAGCATCTCCCCTGCCCCACCCCCTTCCCATGGGCAGCCACCTCCTCACTTAATTGGAAACGCAGAAGACACTGTTGTGAAACGCGATTCCTGTGCCATCAGCGCCTCTGTGGGCTCTTCACCGTGTTTATGGACAAATGGTCACAGGCTGTTGTCAGCTTCAGAAGGGGTTCCGGGCAGCACACAGCCATCCCGAGAGGGAGGCCAGGAGCACATGTGTTGCACAACGCAGCAGGGTCATCTGTCCCCTGCGCTGACAGCCCCGGGAAGACCGTCCGCTGACGCTGGGTGGGCAGGCCACCTGTAAGCCTCCCCCAGAGCCAATCAATCGCTCACTGCACGTAAACCAGCCTTGAAGGTGCTGCCTGGGCACCGACATTACTCACAGCCTGTTTCCCCACCTGCCAGGGTGCATGGGGTGCAGTCCACATGTGATCTGACAGGCCTGCTTGGTGTGAGTGTGACCCATCTCACAGGTGGGAGAACAGCTGGGTGGTGCCCCCGTGCTCGTGGCCTGCTGCGACCCGTGACCAGGTTGTAACAAGGCAGGTGGGGAGCAGTGTGGGCTAAGTGGGTAGTATGTGGGGGGCTATTAGGACCAGGTTAGACCTAGAGCTGTGCCAGCCTGGCTGGACAGGCAAGTCCCCTGTCCTTTGCCTGATCCTGCTGCCAAACGGCTTGTCAGAGGGAAGCGGTCAGCGGAGGCCCTCCCCTCGGTTCTCTCCCGCCAGGCCGCTTGTGAAGCTGTCTAAGGTTGTGATACCGGGCTGTTCCCGCACAGCAAACCACCAACACCTTTGGCTCTGGGGGTGGCACTCACAGAGCCTGGTGGGAGGCCATGGCTGACCTTGGGACGCTACATCTGTTAAAGTACAGATGTCACCTGCAGAACTGCCATAGGTTTGAACCCTGAGGGCTCGGGAAGAGGAACAGAATGTGGACAGGATTCTCGAGGCGAAAGGACACTTATGAAAGGGCCTGAGGTCAGCTGGGATGTCAAGACAAAGGGCCCAGGGACTCCCCCCACTCCAAGTGCATAAAGAAAACGGGTCCAAGGATCCCAAGAACAATGGGGCTTTGATGCCACACTCTCCACTCACCCTCCTGGGGCTTCCACAGGCCATCTGGGCAGCTCTGGTATGTCCTGGGGTCCCCATCACTGCCCCCAGAATGTTCTGACCTACTGGTAGTCAGGGTGGAGCCAGAGGGGGAGTAAGGTGAGCAGGCTTCCTTGGGGCTCCAGGGCTGATGGGGGTTGGGCTCTGTGTGAACTTCACCCTCCTGGGAGGTGGCTGGCTTGGCCCGGACCCACCCCGGCCTCCATAAGTGTGGTGGGTAGCCTTGGTGCCTGCCCATGGCACATGGCCCTGGGGAGATGTCAGTTTCCCAGACAAGAGCATCTCCCCCCTGCACCGCCCTGCCCAAGTCCACGGCCCTCTGGTTAAAACATCAGGCAGCCTGGAGCCTGGATCTGCACTCTGCTGCCACTAGCTGGGTGACCTTGGGCAAACCAGCATATCATTGAGATGATAACATCACCTCCTTCATAGGATGTTCTGAGACACAAATGGGAGAATGTATGTGCAAGCCTGAGCGCAGTGAATTTCAACCACTGTAGTTCCTACCTTCCCTACTGAAGGAGGGAGGTGAAAGTGGCTTTTAGGAGCAGTCCATTGGAGAAGAGTTGCAGGCTTTGTCCCAGGGCTCTGTCGGAGGGTGGGGCTGCTGCAGCGTCCGAGGGTAGCCTGAGAAGGAGCAGAGAACAAGAACAAGCTGCCGCAGGGCCCAGGAGGCTGCGCTGTGCACATGGAGACTAAGCCCCTTCCCCAGAAACCTGCTCTCCAGATGGGGTGGGGGGTGACACACAGTTGAATTCAAGAGGGCCCTCCATTGAGCCCTGTATCCAAGTGTGAGTGGCTTGCTGGTGCTGGCTCCACTGATAGGGCCTGGGAATCCTGCACAAGTGACTGCGTGAGACGGGTGCATGCCGGGCCAGCCCGTGCAGGGACATTATAAAGGTTATAAACACGCAATAAAGAGTGATGGAATGGGCGCCAGGAAGCAATGGTAAATCTGCCTTCATTGAGTTCTGCTCCAGGACTCGGTTGAATGTTAAGGGTAAATGACCAGGGATAAAATTCACCAGATGAGTGGGATTTTTAAGGACTCCTCAGGCTTTGTTATGCCAGTGCCGTGGAGTGGGTGGGCTGGACCTCTGGGGCTCTGTGGACCTGTGGCTTCAGAATCACCCAGGGAACCTCTGATAAACACAGATTCCTGGGGTCTCCCTGTAGAGATTCTGGTTGGGCCAGGGCTGGGGCATCTGCGTTAAAATCCTTTCCTAGAGTTGGAACCACTGCCATAGATAACTACGGAGAAGAACTGGGCAAGGTGGTCTTCTCTCCAAAATCTAATTATTGGGGGCCCTGCTGGCAGGTGCCATGTCCAACCTGCCCAGACCCCTTCTTTGTGGGGCCAAGTCACGGGCTCCCAGATGTTGCCGTCCCAAGAACCACACAAAGCCTCTGGCCTTTCTCTCCGAGCCTCTCCTCATTTTGCTCTGAAAACTCAGCGGAGTTTAACCTCCACAGAGGCTGACTTTCCTCCTCCCCCGGTATACTCCAGGTCACCCTTGGGGACGCATGAAGGATTTGACACCCACATACACATTTGTCAGCTTCTGATCACACACCGAGCTGGAGGTGAAGGCAGCCGTCCAGGACACTGGAGGGACGATGTGTTCCAGCTTGCACATGCTCAACTGCCACCGGCAGAACCTGTTTGCCCACTCCCGCCCAGGACAGGAGCCAGAAGGAGCTGGGGCAGGACCGCCCTCTCCTCTGCCAGCACTGGCTCCCTGCTGTGGAGACCTGGGAAGGGCCCGCCCTCCACAGGTGAACTCAGGTGAGCCCTTAAGCGGCATCTGTGATGTGGTGGTAGCCTTCCAGCTTGAGGAGGCCCACGGAGGCCTGAGCTTCCTGTCAGCTGGGTCACCTGGCACATCCCCTTCACAGCCTGCCTCCCGTCCCCCCAGTCATGAGTGTGTGTAACATTCTTAGACTCCTTTAAAGGCAGAGGGAGATGGATTAGCTTGCTCAAGTTCAGGACTGCTGTCCGCAGGGATTGGACCAGCTGTCTGAACCAGCAAGCCCTGGCCAAGCGCTTCAGCCAGTAGACCAGAACACACTCCCAGAGAAGTTTTATAACCAGTTCTGATTCACTTTGTTGGATTTAAATGTGCATCTGTAGTCTCCACTAAGCCTAATGTTTGTGCTGCAAATACTAAAGTCACCAGCAGGTCGAGGGTGGACGATCTCTCTGGTTCATTAGCTTATCTTCTGTTTGGTAGGAGACCCATGTTATGCCCGGAATGTGGTGTGTCTGTCCACATGCTGAACACAGCAGGGAAGTGATTTAGATAAGGTTAGAGATGCCAGTAAGTCCGGTTTTAAATCCTGACTCTCAAAGACACCGACTTCTCACAGGATACAGGTGCTGGAGGTGTGCCTCCATCCTTACGTAGGCCATCTTCACTTGCTGAACATGAGGACCAGACAGTGCCTCTTGTTTCTCTGGGGTTGGTTGTGCCACACTGCAGAGGCCATTGGCACACGTGAATTGGTTTCTTCCCAGTGGGGTGGGGAGAACTTGTTGGGTCTACATATAAATTTGGGAACTTGAAGGTGCTTCTAAAAGGAAGATGCTCACTGCTGAGTCACGTGGGCAGGCAAGTGAGAAGGATGGTCAGGGGCATCTGTTTAGCAATCCCTGGGGGAGGTGACTCTGTCGTTGTGGTCTGACTGTCATGGATGAGATGGATGGATGAGGTCCATGGACAACAGCCAGAGGATGGTCAAGCAGAAATCTCGGTTCTTGTCCATTGTGCTGCTTCGGGACATCCTCAGTTCAAGGGTGGCTGATGGGGAAGGCCTGGGAAGGGCGCCGCCCCTCTGACATGTCTGCCCACATGCCTGGGTCCAGTGCAGCCTGTGGGACACGGATGGACTTTGGAAGTCGCAGCTCAAGGGAACACGGCGAGCCGGAGGCAGAGACTTCCATCTGACCCCAACTAGACTGACTGCCGTTTGCCAGATCTGGGCTTGGTCACCCGGCTCTGCTCAGCCTGGCCATCGCCTGTGAATGGAGGTGACATCAGCTCCTATTTGTTGAAGGCTATGAGTGCTCCCCAGGCCTTGCTGCGTTCCGTCGTCACAGCAGCCCTGTGAGCTGGGGATTGTCTCCGCTCCATTTCCCACCAGGGAGGTATGTCTCACAGAGGTTGGGAGAGCGGTCCACGTCCCATGACCTGGCAATGGCAGGAGTGTCCTGTCACCCGCAGGCTGGTTTGGATGGCTGCTCTGTGCGCCGCCCCCCCACCCCCCACCAGTTCAGGTGTAAAGTATAAAAAGATGCCCAGGAGGGATGTGAAGTCTGTGGGGCAGGGGGAGATTCAGGTTCTCAGGGGGAGGAGGAGACTTCCAGATTCAGAGCCCTGCCAGCTAAAGTGTAAACCTGTAGAATATGTGGACCTGGGACTGATGGGTAATTTACAGATTCTTTGCTAATGTATGAGGGACCTCCCTGTGAACCTGAGCTGGTCTGGGCCCACAGAGCTGGCTGTGGCAGGGCCAGTGTGTCAGAGGCAGAGGCTGCCAGGTGGCTTCAGGGGACCCCACACACCTAGCAGGGCTGACATCTTGTGGATGGGTCTTCTTGCCACACTGGTCCAGGTGCTGACAAAGGCAACTCAGAGGGTCCACAGAAGGCCCTTCCTCAGCCACTCAGGCTTTGATGCCTTGGAGGACAGAGCCTTATCAATCACCGTGGGATGCACACCGTGCAAGGGCTGGGCTCTGCACAACCCCCTTGCCTCAGGCTGATTGTTCTCTCTGGTGTTGGTACTCACAAGGAGGAAGAATCTGCGGTGGGTCTCCAAGGGGTGTGTTTCGTTGAAACGATCCTTGGGACTACTGGTGTTTTGTGGGCAGGGCCCCTTCCCGGAAATGCAGCTACCATATACATTCAGGAAAGATCTCGACTCCATGTCACTCAGAGCTTTGTCGATCTTTGTTTATAATTTCAGAAAACCACGGCACCAATGGCGATGCCACCATCCAGGGGGCTGAATCACTGAAGCAACACCCGCTGTCAGGCTGCATCGCACCTGCTGCAGCCCAGAAATTTTATACTTGATGCAAGTATTAGAGGACTTGATCATGTTATCTCAGGCAGCTGTGCCTAAACATTTACTATTGAAATAGATTATACATTACTTTTCTTCAGTTTTCTTTTATATTGACATTGTCATTTTATATTCTATCTCTCTATCATCTATCACTTATATTGTTGTAGATACATTATATTATCCAGTTATTTAACTTCAGAAGAGTAAAGGGATTATTACAAATACTTGTTATGAAAGGAGCAGATTGATCAGATCATCCACATGCAAATTGATGCTGGAAACGGACGTGCAGCCCAGCCTCCCTCTGGCGAGCCTCCTTGTTGGAAAGGCAGCCTGCACCTGCAGCAGGCCTGCTCTGACCTTCCTTGCCCTGCCCTGCAGGGGCCCCGACCCGACGTCCAGGCCAGCTCTGACTGTGGCTTGCCCAGCCACATCAGGGGTCTGCATGGAAGGCTTATTGCTGAATTTAAGGGGGGCTTGTGGGCCCCTGGGCTCTGAGGGGGGCAGACCCCAAGCCAGGGCCGACACATGTGGTTCCCTGGGACTTTTCAGTGGTGTTTGGAATGTAGCTCTGACTGTGGCTTGCCCAGCCACATCAGGGGTCTGCATGGAAGGCTTATTGCTGAATTTAAGGGGGGCTTGTGGGCCCCTGGGCTCTGAGGGGGGCAGACCCCAAGCCAGGGCCGACACATGTGGTTCCCTGGGACTTTTCAGTGGTGTTTGGAATGTGTGTTGACACAGATGGCAGGATGGGAAATGGGAAAGGTGAGCTGGCACCGTCCAGTGGGCACCCAGAGGCCTGTTGAACCCTTGGGTTCTTTCCAATGCTTCAGAAGGAAAACATAAGGACACCCAGAGAACTTCCTGTTTGGTCCGGGGTCCCTCTCTTAGAGGTGAGGGCCTTCATGTGCCATAAGGAGCAGGCTGGTCTTAAACAACCACCCAACCTGGGTGACTGCTTCAGTCTCCTCATAGCAGGTATGGGAGGAGCTGGGTTTCTTTGCTGACTCCACAACCAGCTTTGAGAACAGTTCCAGGAGAGGGTTCCAACACTGTTTGGGAAAGAATCCCGGAAGTAAGCACAGGGCCCTCCCAGGGGACCCCTTTGCCGAATATCTTCCCTTTGGTTGTATAAATTCTGGCAGGTTTGGTGAACAATTGGGAAGTCTTGTTCATTTACAGTCTCGTCATGTCCATTTTCTGGAGGATTCTAAGTTGAGCAATCTGAGTGCAGGCTACCACTGGTTACTGCGGAATCCAGCAGACAGCTGTCCTGGGGAAATCTGATATGAAAGATATGTGTGTGTGCGCCTCTGTGCCTGTGCGTGTGTGTGCATGAGCATGTAAAGGTGTGGGCCCGTGTGTGGGAGTGTGCACGCGTGTTGGCATGTATGATTGTATGCATGTGCATATATGTGTGTGTTTGTGTGCATGCATCTGGATGGTCATCAAAGGGCTGGGACGAGGAATTCATGCCCCCAGGGGTCCTTGGCAGCCATGCAGCGAGTCAGCAGGATTCACAAGACCCAGCGGCATTTGGAGGCCTCCATCTGTGTCTTCTGTCCAGCCTGTGGGCACATCCCCTTCTCTTGTTTGAAAGACAGGTTGGAGCAAATATGACTTGACTTGTACCTGGGTCCCAGTTCCTAGGTGGGTTTTCTGCTCCCCTCGCCTGACCAGTGACAAGCACGCCCAGCAAGTTGGCAAGGCAGTGAGGCTGCACTGAGACCCCGGCCTTCCTGGGTGCTGAGCCCCTTCCCTGCGCATGTGGGCTGGGATTCGGAACCAGTTTTTCAGCTGTGCACGTGCCATGAACTACATACCAGCCCAGTGAAGTGCTGGCAGCATCCTAAGAGCAAATGCCTTAATACGTTGTAGTGAAACTCAGCAGAGGGTAACCAAGCCTCACGTCCACCCGCTCAGGTTGAACTTTGTCCCCAAATGAGTTACAAAGCAATTTTCAGTTCTCAGAGCTTTCTGGATTTCGAATGACTGGTAAAGAATTACAGATCTGCAAAAATAAACAGACCCAGTTGACATAACTAGACTTGAAAGTTAGACCTGGGTTTTGCCGGCACACAGTCTGTGTGTGTGTGTGTGTGTGTGTGTGTGTGTGTGTGTGTGTGCACGTGTGTGTGTGAGTGTGTACTCTCCAGGCCTTAGGATGGTGGTGAGGTCAAAAGTCACCCCTAGATTAGCCCCCTCCTCAGGGCCTCTGCTGAAAGCGGCCCAGCTGCCACTCCACGGCTGCAGCAGCAGATGGCCCCTTGCCTGGGGCAGGCAGGTTGGGGGCAGGGAGGCTAAGGCTGAGCTCTCAGCGCTCAGGCTGCCAGCGCACCCCCTTTCCCCCATCATTCCTTTCAGCCAAGAGCGCCTGAAAAGGTCAGTAGCTGCTGAGAGTGGACTCAGAGGGGGAGGCACCTCAGGTGGGAGGTGAGGGGGACCCGGGGACAGGCTGTTGCTGCTCTCAGGGAAGGAGAGCTTGGAAAGCCCCGGGGCCAGTGGGGCAGGTGGATCATCCCCTCGATGATCTGGAGGGAGGGTGGGTGCGCCTGCAAGGGCAACAAGGATGGGGAAGGGCGTGGGTTAGAGGTGACCCTGCACCTGATGCATTTAGCAAAAACATCGCCCACCTACGTGCCAACTTTGGGATAGGTACTGCCACTGAGCTCTTAGAATATGTCTGCACGGGAGCCAGAAGTGTATGGGGTCAGAGAAGGGGTGGCTCATTTGTCACAATGTCAAGCTGTGCTTGTCTCTTTGAGGTCCCCATACTGCTTTCCCCTCTCAGCAGAGCTCTGGGGCCCAGACAAACCTTCTCGGGCTTTCGTGGAAGCCGCGCTCAGTGACAGGGCATCTTCGAGGGAGAAGCTGCCCTCTACACAGGGCCCGGAGGCAGGGCTGTGTTACGTCACCAGGGAGGATGCTGACTGGCCCTGCGTCTTGAGCGGGGGCTGCAGGGCGTCTGCCATTACCTGTGACAACCCATGGTCCTGGCGGAAGGGGTCACCCAGGTCTTGGGGTTGCCTGAGGCCCAATGAGTCTGAGATTGGGTTTCCTACACCCTCAGACAGACGGGGCCTAGAGTTACCTTTAAGCTAATTTAAACAAAAATAATGAGAAGTGATATCTGAGGTCTATGGTTGAGCGTCAGCTTACAGACCATTTTACCAGAGGCATCTGGGGTTGAAGAGTCATCTCAGGGGCTGACTTGAGGGAAAATCTCTGGGTTTGTGACACCCTTGTGAGCACAGAAGACATTTTGAGAAGGGGGTTTCCTACTGGAAAGATTCCATGGCCGGAATCAAGGGTCTAGAAACTCCTCATCATACTTTCTTTTTTCCAGTTAGAGATTAAGAAAAGAAGTGTACAATAAATCTGAAATATACTATACATATGAGTCTAATTTATATGTACACTAGAAAGAACAATAATGAAAAACACCATACGCCTGGGGGGGGGGGCGCAGACTAATGGTAGAATGTGATGCACACTCCTTTTCTCACTTTAGCTTCAGAAACCACTGACCTGAATTCTGTTAATCGTTATCTCATTTTGTTTAAAGTTTTACTGTTTATGGAAGTCTTGCTCAGCAATAGATTGCTAAAAGTTTTGAAACTTTTACAAATAAAATCATATTGTATAAATCCTGTGATTTGCTTTTTTCTGCTCATGCACGTTGAGGCATAGACCTGTCACCCAATCATTTCCACTACTGCATAGTATTCCATTGTAGGACTTATTTGGATTGTTTTCAGGCTTTTGTTATTGAAAGCAATGCCCATCTGAATATCCCTTAAAGGCACAGATCCCAGAGTGTGACTGCTTTGGTTCAAATCCTGGCTGCCAGTTCCCGCTAGTGTGACCTTGAATAAGTCAATGTACCCTCTGTGCTCCAGATTCCATACCTGTAAAATGCAGATACTAGTATGTGCATTGGAAAGCTGTAAGGAGGATTAGGTGAGCTAATTTAGATAAAGCACTTAAAATGACGCCTGGCATGGTCATTTTAAAGATAAGATATGATGAGATTGGTGGTAAGGATAGTGGTGATGATGATAGTGACAGTGATGGTGGCGGTGGTGGTGATGGTCATAGTGATGGTGGTGGTGATGGTGATGATGATGGTGGTGGTGATAATGATGATGATGGTGGTAGTGATGACGGTGGTCATGATGTGATAATGATGACGGTGGTGATGATGATGGTGATGGTGGTGGGGATGGTGGTCTGGAGGGGATTGTATGACAACTGCTTGGACACATGTGCAAAAGAGAATCCCTTTATATAATACTTTAGTCTCCTCTTTTACTGAAACCCTTTATTGGTTTCCTTCTGTGAGCAATAATTAGCTCATAACTCCTTTCCCATCCCTTTCCTCTTCCGAGCATCTTGTCTTGCCCCAGTGCTACTCTGAGCAAGGCTTTACCTTCCTGGCATCCGTAGCTGAACTGAGCTGAGGCTTAAGGAGAGCCTGGGTGGAGAGTTCCAGGTGCTTGCAGCCAGGTGCTCTTGGTGTGCTGTAGAGCAATGTGTGCAGAGACCCATGCCTGGGACAACGACAGCATCACCTGTGTAGACAAAGAACATCGAGGTAGCAACTCAGCCAAGGACAGGTTGCAGGAAGAGGCCCTGTGGGACACTTGGAGCTAGAACCTGAAGTCAGAGGTCTTTTGAAACTGGGGGTGGGGTCCCAAGGAGACATGTGCTTGGAAAGGGACCGGCCATCTGGTAGGACTGCTTAGGGCCTTTATAAGTTCATGAGGAGAAGTCAGAATGATTAAAAGTATCTCATCCAATGACATTTACTAACAGAAAAGAAGTGTAGGGGGAGGGGTGGGGCAACAATCCCATGGGTCCTTTCCTTCAGTCTGGCTTGTTAGCCTGTGCTGGGCATCACCCTAGACCCCGGAGGTAACAGTACCAAGGTGCCTACATCCTCTGCCCTCAGGAAGCTGGTCAGGGAACAATGTAAGGTAAGATGACAGATACACTGGGGAAAGTAATGCAGGGTGAGGGATGGGGGATGCGTGCTGGCTGTTAGAGACCAGGGGAAACCTGCTATCAGCTTCCCTGAAAAAATGAGAGGGCACCGTCTTGGGATGTGCCGGGGCCGAGAAATGACTGTGGAGCCTCTGGGAGGAGAAAGCTTGGAGTGCTCAGGAAACCCAAAGGGAGATCCCTGGGAGAGAGAGCGGAGCAGCCAGGAGAGGCTGCAGGTGAGGCAGAAGGTGGTGTGCAGGTGTGCAAGAATCAGAGTCTCCAGTGGCTCCTGGGTCTGGGAGGTGTGAACCATACTCTCTCCCATGGTAGAGAGTGGGTGGTGGGAGGACGACCCAGCATTTGGTGCCCACCTCCTCTGCCCTTGGCAGGGGGAGGCAGCTCCCAGGATATCACCTGGAGGCCAGACTCACCCAGAACTTTTTGGCTTTGAGGGTATGCCTTCAGACAAGAAGTATTCCTGTTTGAATTGACTGCTTCACCCCTTATCTAGACACAACCACAGGGACAGACAGAAGGGGGTCAATTTGTGTCCCTCCTAAATTCGTATGTTGGAGTCCTGACCCCCAGTACCTAGAATGGGATCTCACTTAGACAGAGGGTCTTTATAGAGGCCATCAAGATAAAATGAGGTTATTAGGGTGGCCCCCAACCTAGTATGACTCGTATCTTTATTAGAAAAGGGAAATTTGGACATGCACACAAGGAGATGCCGTGTGAAGATGGAGGCAGATATTGGGGTGATGAATCTACAGGCCGAGGAATGACAAGGATTGCTGGCAAAGTACCAGGAACTGGGGGAAGAGCCTGGAACTCCCTTACAGCTTCAGAAGAAATTAATCGTGCCAACACCTTGGTCTTGGACTCCCAGCCTCCTGAACTTTGAGAAAATACATTTCTCTTGTGTAAGCCACACAGTGTGAGGTACTTTGTAACAGCAACACTAGGAAACTTACACAGGTGATGTAAAAGAGAATTTCTCCAAATTGGAAAGGTTCTTATCGTCTTCAGGAGATTGAATTTTTTTAAAAAAATATTCTTCTACGGCTGTTAATATTTTTTCAAAGAATTTGTGCTACTTTAATATGCAGTGTTAAGAAAGAGAAATCTAGATGAAACCATGTTGGGCAGAATTTGATGGGTAACCAGCATTGCAGAATTCACATAGATTCTGCCTGCTGTCTACAGCAGCTCTTGAAGTCACCATAATACAGACGTAAGGTGCACAAAGGACACTGCTCCGTGTTGCTTTGCTGGAGGAATTAAGACATTGAGGGAACAGAAGCAAGCTGATGCCAGCATTGCATTTGTCAGGAAGCTGCCACCAACATTTGTGGGTGTATTGCCATGTGGCACATGACAAGTTTTATTGGATGAATGGGTTATGAGGATCCCCCTGGAAAATGTCGTAGTCGTTAACCCTTAATCTAGAAAAACTGTCAATTGTACTTGCATTCTTTATGCAGCCCTTGGTGTGTGTTTAGTACGCATGTTTATTCAGGATGGCCGCTTTTTAAGCAATAGGCTGAATTAAGATGGGAAAGTTCACAGAAATGTTTTCTTGAAATGATATTTATCCAGCACAGAGACTGAGGAAGCTGATCAAACATCTAGAGTCTTGCCTGCTCAGGAGCTGAAGTGCAAACCCCACCCCGAAAAGGATTTTGGTTGTCCAGACGTAGTAGAGAGCTGACCCCAGGTCTGTGCTCAACTTTGGCTGAAGAGGCTATAGCAGCGTGGAAACTCAGTGGTGCGAACCTGAGCACTGCAATTCTAAGAAGCAAACGATTCCTCTGGGCCATCCGGTAGCAGGAGCTAAAAGGAGGATTGAGATTTGAGAGCAGGCAAGCAAGGAGGAGGAGAGGACATCTCAGGCTCCTCCTTTGGATTATCTACCATCCAAAACCAAGGCAGCCTTTCCATGTGGTCAGGTTTAAGGTGCACCTTTCTGTGGAAGGGAGATCCAGGGCAACTAGGTGCCCCTTCCATAGTTCTGCAGATGTCACCAGGAATGAAAGTACGCAGCCAGCATGCTCATCCCTTGTGTGCACATCCTCGTGCGCATACCACCATGTCATGTTCCTTAGCCAATATCTCCCCCTGGGGTCTCAGCAGGCTCAGCATCCATCTGTACATAAAGATGACTTGTTTGCGTGAAAGCCACTTGTGTAAAGCTGAAAACAAAACTTTGGGCTAAAGGATGTGAGACTGCCTTTCCTTGGGCACTTCCTCCCCCGTGGTTAGATTGCTCAGGGCGGGGGTGGCCTGCTGGCTGGTGTCAGGCAGTCTTAGCTGAGTGAAGATGCCCAGGGTCAGTGAAGGCTCTTGGGGCAGGCGAGGGTGTGCAGTGGGTTGCCTTGAAACCAACATGATGAGAATACAGCTTTCTCCTTCACTACTTGCGCTCTGGGAGGAAGGGCAACGCGATGATGGGAGGGGTCCTGGGTGCCCACTGTCAGCTCCTGCCTCCTCCGCCCGGCAGCCGGGAGTTCTGCCCTGCAACCGGGCCACCCTCCATCTGCTGTCTGGAATAATGAGCTCACCCCGCTGCTGCTGGCACAAGCCAACTTTCATTCTTCTATTCACTAGGTTACCCTTTCAGCTTCCCATTGTTCTTTGCTAATGGCCTTACAACGTGCCTGCCTGTTACCTTTCCTCCCCTGCTGGCGGAGGGCCGAGGAGGAAAGCCTCAATCTCTCTGACTTGAAGAGCCGGCGGGGGTGGCAGGTCGCCCCTCCCAGACTTCACTGCAGCCACTGGTCTGGCGAAATATTTTATGGGGCACCTCCCCCTTCCACTGGGGACCCGGCCGGGTTGCCACACATCCTGGCTTCTGTGTCTTTTCAAGCCCCACCTCAATCAAGCACATGGTTGTCTTCGTGCCTGTGACAGATGGCCCGGGTGCCTGAGGTGTGTTAGAGGCTTGGCCCTCAATTCCTGAGAGGAGAGGCGACAGGGCAAGGTGCCCGGATGACTTGAGTGCCCCAGGCTACATTGACTTTTAACTGTTTCTGGGTCGAGGGCCAGATCCTACAGGAGGAAGAGCCATCAGAATTGGTCCTTTCCACTTGGCCTTCTTATTATCTGCTGGTGCAGTTGAGGGCACAAAAGGGCAAGAAGGGCTCACATGGCAGCAAGAGAACTCACTTCTGTGGGGGTAGTTGAGAGCTTAACCGTGGTGTGCAATCACCGCCCTCAGGAACATGTGTCAGGTAATAATTTACCAATACGTGGCTATTGTCCCTTTGGTTTAGCTGTACAGATGGATCCAAAATAGAGGGGTTTCTTATCTGAAAAGGAGATGTCAGAGAACAGAAGCTACTGGGACCCCGTCCCAAGTTACACGAACGTTGGCTGTGCCCCGCTCTCCCAGGGGAGATTCGGCCTCCACCGTAGGGGGGCTGCAGGACAAAAGTCGAGGAGATGACTCACCGGCCGCTGCCCTTTAAATGGCCAAGTTCCGACCTCTACAGCTTCCTAATCCATGACATACACTTTGTGGGCAGAGGTTCTCGTGGTGAAATGGGAGCACGTGCATGGCTGCCGGCTGGCTTTGTGCTTTGAGCGCATGGCTTTCTCCAGACTTAAAAGCAGTGGCATGCTGTGCCAGAGCCGCCTGGCATCCAGGCATGTGGCCATGTCGAGTATGCAAATGAGTCGGACGCTTGCCGGTGGCCTGGGGCACCTGAGCCCACCGCCCCACAGCCCTGGGAGGCCCAGCAGGTGCCACGTCAGGCAGGTGTGCAGCTCACCATATGCTCTGGCCAGGGTCGGGTTTCTGCCGGCGTCTTTCAATTCCCCACCAGGTGAGATCCAGTGGGTGGAAGGGGCCCACACCAGCCTGTGGCTGCACCAGTCACCTCTGGGCATTTGTTTGCTCTGCACTGACAGGTTTGTTTGAAAATTTGGAGCCGGGACAGCCCTGAAACCTCGACCATGGCAGGTAGAGCAAGGTCAGAAGTCAGTGGCCAGGGAGATGGGGAGTTGCCGCCTACTGTGAGGAGCCTACAAACTGGGTAATTCTTTCTAAAACCCTCTATATTTCAGAGAGCTCTGTTTATGGCTAAATTAGGCAGGTGCCTTCCAAATGCACCGGCCTTCTCTGCAGAGCCCAGACTCAGGCTGCCAGACAGTCTAAGGCGGGGGCCTCCCACTTTTTTCCCCCTCCTATCCCCCTGGGGAGCTTTAAAGATCCCTGTACTTAGGCTGCACCCTTCAGAATGAGATTGAACACCCAGGAAATAGGGCCAGGCATCTGTACGCTCTGCTGCTCGCATGACGCAACAGAGTGTTTGAGAACCCACAGTTCAGAGCTCTGCTGCCCCACACAGCAACCACCGGCCACACGTGGACACTCACACTGAAGTTATTTGAAATAAATTGAAAATTTAGCTTCTTAGTGTTCAATGGCTGTCTTGGACCGTGCCAAGAGAGAACATTTTTGTGGTTGCAGGAAGTTTGATGGGGCAGTGCTGCTGTGGAGAGTCCCTCTGACGCCCACTTTCACAAGCTGGGCACCAGGGAGGTGACCTGGTAGCTCAGGGCAGTGGCTGGTCTCCTGAATCCTCACTCCTCAGTGCTCAGGCTCCTGGGGTGCACGTGTGTCCAGAGAAAGGCCTCCACAAAATCAAGTGTGCAGAGATGGGGTGCCCCAGAAGTGCCTTTTTGGACACCCTCGCCACCCTGCCTTCAGAGTGCTGGGCTCGCTTTGGTCGGCCTCAGTGGTATATATTTCCAGGGAACCATCCTGTCCTCCGGTCACACGTGTGTGGGGAACACTTGCCCCACATCAGACTTATTGCCGTGACTCCTGAAAAGCATTAATGCAACTGAGCTGCCGCCCCCCAACCCCCGCCGAGGATGCCAGCGTGGCGCATGCGCTGTGAGGTTGCAGCCTCTGTCTCCCCGTCTGGGTCTTGCCCTGTAATTTATCAGATGATCATTTTTTGCAGCAAAGGGACCATGGCACACGCCGGGGATCTCTGACACGGAAGGTTTGGTCCTCCAGAGCCCAAGTGCAAACCAAAGAGTGCGGCAGTGAACGTGTTTAGACAAAAACGGTGCTGGGAGGGGGGCTTTCCTGGCATTTCACAGCACGTGCTGCCAACTGTTGCAAAAAGAAAAAAACACCACCCCTAAGAAGAAAGCCAGGGGAGATGTACATATTACTGCAGCCTGCAGCCTCCCTCCTCCTCCTTCATTGTTCCAGGGCCGGCGGCAGGCCCGGCGACAGCTGGGTATCACTAACAGCTGCTGTTTCCTGGGGTGAAATTAAAAGATTAGGGGATATGGGCACGTGCTGGCCTCAGGAGCCCAAACAATGCTTGATTTAGGGTGAAACTTGTCTGGGGAGGCTGACAAAGGAGGAGGCTCTGAGTTGGCCAGGGGTCAGAGGGGGAGCTGGCTCTGCCAGAGACAAAAGGGCTGAGGGGGGAGGGGGCAAAGGGCTGGGTGGGGGACCTGGCTGAGTGAAAAGAAGCCTCGCAGCAGCTGCTCCTGCTGCAGAAATTTGAGACGGTTCTTTTCACAAACACAAATGTGGGAGAAGAATAGGGGGCCACGCTTAGCTGAAATGACTCGTTTGCAAATGAAAGGGAGATTGAGAGCCCTTACATTGTCCAAGTTTTCACCTAAGAGGATGGAAAATGATTAGTGCACGCGGCAGCACGAAGTGTGCCTCGGAGCAGATGGGCCAGCCACCCCGCGCTGGGCTCTGTGTTTACATAACAATCATGGGCCCAGCCCGGCGGGTGCAGAAGCCCCGGCCCCTTAAGTGTCCAGCATGGCACGCACCCGGCCGCCCCCGACTTGGGCTGATGCAGTTCCAGCCGGAGCCCACGACGGGAGGCCTTTGCTGCAGGCTGTGTGGATGTTAATTTATGTACCAGGCTAAATTAAATACACTTCATAGCCAAGAAGCCACAGATGACTGCTGGGGAGGCAAGCAGGCCCACGGACGGTGGGCACTGTGGCTGTCACCCCCGAGGCGAGACGTCCCACACTCCCCGATGGCTGTTTCCTCTTGCTGACTGGTGATGGATGGACAAAACAGCGCGTTGGAGGGGTGCGTGGTTCTCCCTGCATGATGTGAAGGGTTTAACCATGAGAGAGCACACGGCCTATCCCCAAAGTCTTGGGAAAGGCTCGGCCACGGGCACCACGGAAAGAAAGATGCAGCAGGGATGACCTCAGGG
>NW_006769482.1:1752608-1755482 GCF_000442215.2 Lipotes vexillifer
GCAGGAATGACCTCAGGGCTTCCCACGTGCCTTGAAGCGTCAGGGTGTGGTGGTGGTGCAAGGGTGAGGGTCCTTGTGTTTGCACTCCAGCCTCACTTCTGAAATATTCCTGCCCCAAAGGCATAGCTTACTCTAGCTCACCACGAGGAAACATCAGACAAACCGCACTGAGGACAGCTTACAGAAAGCCTGGCCGTATTTCTCAAGTCATCCTAAGGCAGAGAAATTCTGAGGACATGCCAGAGAGATTGCCCGCTGAGTGCAACCCACACTCTGCTTTGTTCTTTGCTATAAACGGCATTGTTGAAACAACTGGCAAAATCTGAGTGAGGTCTGCAGATTAGATACTTAACATTGCATCGGGTTAATTTCCAGATTTTTGTGATTGTACTGTGGTTGCCCCTGCCTGTTAAGGAAATACATAGTATATAGGGGCAAAGGGCATCACCCCTACAACTGACTCATATGATTCATAAAAATAATTGTGTGTGTGTGTGTGTGTGTGTGTGTGTGTGTGTTATGGAGGGAGAGAGTGAGGGAGAATGACAGAGACAGAGACAGAGAGATGGAGAGACAGGGAGAGAGGAGAGAGGGTAAAGAGGGGGAAGAAGGGAGGGAGAGAGGAGGAAGGAAGGATAGAGTGGTAGCTCTCACATCTGGGAAACCCACTTGAAGGTGCTATGGTAGCTCTTTATACTACTGCCAATTTCCTCTAATCTGAGATTCTGCCCAGATACAGATGTTAAGACAGAAAGACGGGCAATAGGGACACAGAGATTGAGGGGTCCCTCTCGCACCCGCCCAGGTGCACTGGAAGTCCACAGTCCTGGGGCCTCCCAGCACGGGTGACTGTGGCCGTGGGAGGCTGGCAGGTCACTGGGTGGGAAGGTCTCCCGGGGGTGGAGGACGGAGGTCTCCGGCTGCCAAATGTAGACGTGGGCATGAGTGGGGTTCCCCGGGGAGACAGAGGGAGGAAACCTGTCCCAGGGATGTCTCCGTTCACCCCATGTGAGAGCTACAGCTGAGGTGCTGTCTCTGAGGTGCATCTGAGGTGCATTTTTCCCTCCATCCTTTGAGTCATTACCACGTTATCAAATTCAATTAACTGCCCCTCCTACTAAGTTTAAGCTGAGCTTAACTACTTTTGCTGTTTTGCTTCTCACTTCTGCCTATACATTTGTATCACCTGGAGAGGTTATTAAGAAGTGCCCAGGCCCCATCCCAGAACACCTACATCAGAATCATTGAGGGTGGGTGAGCGGGAAGCTGGCAACATTGTGCTTTAAAAAGTTATTTTAGCGGTTTTGAATGTGCACTCTGGGTTGCAAAGGGGTCCTGGAAGGTTGGTCTCAGAGACCTGGCTATGTCCTTAAAAAGAGCAGGGATGTGACACCCGCACTCACCGTGCCTGGAGTGGTCCTGAGGGCAGGGTCAGGCATGGGGCCATGCTGGCTTGAACCTTCATCACACAAAGGCTGATGTTGAGAGCCTTGTGTCCTTTAAATCCCCCATCCCAACCCTTGCTTAGGGCCAAGGCACACGTGGCAACAATGAAGTGTGTATTGCAAGGGACATGGTGTGAAAGCACATGCTCTCAGTCGCTAACGGTTAAGGAGACAGGGCATCTTTGTCATGCATGGATGGGTCTTGGTGATACAGAACCCAGAGGTTCCCCCCTAAACCTCACTGAGCAGGGCCCGGAGTTAGCGCTGGTGCAGAGCACGAGCCCTGCAAGAAGGCTTCTCAGACCCTTTCCTCTCAATTGATTTTAGTGATGGAATTTTAATCACTTCTTCCTTGTGGGGTTTCTGGGACATACAGGCATTATTTTTGCTTTCTGTTCAGAATGTGTAGGGCAGTATAAAACTATCGTTTCCTGTATGTGTTTTTACACAATGTCAGATGCAGCAGGGATGTTTCCACAACAGGTGAATTTAGCTGGTCCACCAATTATTCTGCCTGGGTTAGTGGCCATGAGATGTGTACACGCCCAGCTCCTTGGAGAGTGGAGGGGACGTCCAGGAGTATCTGGAGGAGCCGTAAGGGTACTGTCTCAAAGTGAACTCTTTAGAAATGAACGCTTCCGAAGGCATCTGCATAGCCTGTCTGCCTGCTCTGAAACCATGGAAATATGCTCTGTCCACACAGGAAGGCAATCGAAGCATTGCTGGGGGGAGCACAATGAATGGTAGGATGTGGTCCCTTGATTGGGCCTCAAGTCCTGTCTTAGTCTTCATTGTAGACTTACACAACAAACATTCATTTCTCACAGTTCTGAAGGCTGGATGTCCAAGAAGAGGGTGCTAGAATGGTTGGGTTTGGGAGAGAGCCCTCTTCCTGGCTTACAGACAGCCAGCTTCTCACTGTGTCTTCATGTAGCAGAGAAAGCAAGCTCTGGTCTCTTTCTCTTCCTATAAGGACACTAATCCCAACATGGGGGCCCCACCCTCATGGCCTCATATAACTCTAATCACTTCCCAAAGGCCCCACCTCCAAACATGATCCCACTGGCGGTTAGGGCTTCAACATATGGATTTTGGGGGAACATAAACATTCAGTCCACATCAGTCCAGATGATGAAGGGGAGCTTGCTCGGTGCATTCCTAATGGCATCTCATGCAAAACTTAATCTCATGTATATGAAATATATTTGAAAATGGTCTATGGAGGCAAGTAGGGTTGAACTTTAAGTACAGGGCAGTTAGTGGGACTGTAGTTTACCAAATTGAAAACGAAATTAAGAAAAGTTATCAACAAGGAAAACATTGTTCTGCTACTTTGATAAGGTCATTTTCAATTCCTCTGAGAGACTTCAAACCCTCAGCTTGTAATGTCACAGAATACATTGCGTTTGCATGCAGACCTTTCCTGCTG
>NW_006769482.1:1755573-1771674 GCF_000442215.2 Lipotes vexillifer
GCAGACCTTGCCTGCTGAGGCGTTGCCTACACCACTGGAAAGGGCTGTGTGTCCCTGGAAACTTTAAGGAAAAGGAAAGGCCAGCAAAGAAAGCCCCTTCCCTGTCCTTCATTCTGCCTCTGGGAATGGGGTGGCTTGAGTGATAAGCAGGTTTGCATAGGGCTGGTGGGCAGCTCGGCCACTTCTGTGCAGTGGTGTTCTTGCTACCTCAGCGCGGGCATCCTTCTCAGAGGCCGAGGGAGGGATGCAGGGTGTCAGGGGTTTCTGTGGGTCACAGGACACCAGGGAACTCCGGCACAAAGGCACCAGCTGCTGGTGACAACGTTGGCTGGAGCGAGGGCTTATTTGCGAGGCACTGGCTTCTGGCATTCTGGGTGGCAGGTGAGGCCGGCTGACCCCTGCTTGCCCGCCCCCAGGGATCCACAGGGAGCCCCAGTGTAAGGGTCCGGGACAGAGCCCTGCCTCCAGCCCAGATGTCCTGAAGGATGTGTAGGGGGACATGCCCCTCCATTCAGATGCAGCAGTATTGTACTCTTCAGCACAGTAAACATGGCAAATCTCCCTTAGGCAGACTCCGTGCACATCCTTGTCCATCTGAATCCAAACCTTCTCTGTCCTGTGACGTCTGTGCCACCTGAAAGCTCTGCTTTGCTGTGCTGATAGCCCTGGAGAGAGTCTGTGTGCTCAATAAAAAGTAACAGCCACAACCCACGAAGACAGAATTCAGCCATGGTCCTGCAGCCAGCCGGGCTGGCGGCAGGGCAGGCGTCGGCTGACTCGAAGACCTGGAGTTACTTCTCCTCTGTTCAGTCTCCTCATCCATGGGCTGGGAACAGGAATAGCCCATTGCTCTGCAGGGCCCACGATCTCATGGGCTGCCTGCTCAGTGCCTGGAACCACACGTGGCTCCCAGAGGCTGAGTAGTGTCATCCCTGTGCGGCATAAGAGAAGGACCCGAAAGAAAGAAACTCTGCTCAGAAATGGTCCTCGGCGCCACATGGCAACACAACGGGAGCTGCACATTGTTCGCATGTGCATGGACTCTGTATGTGCAGTGCCTGCACAGAGGAACCCTAAGAAAAGCGGAGTGAAGGAGGCAGCCCGTCATAACACACGCTCACCACCCGCCCTGCGACCCAGGGCACAGCTGCAGTTGGCTCGAGTGTGGCTTAAGGCTCGTGGCCCAAATCTCCTGTGTTCTCCTCCCTCCAACCTTCCTGGGAGGTCTTAGAGAGCTGACATGGCAGTTATATCAGCACCCGGTGTCCCCCAGACGTGGCAGAGATGGCTGGGAGGTGCGGAAGTGTCGCCTCCCTCCTTGCCTTGCTCCTGTGTTTTCCACTGGCTGTGGGATTCTGAGCTGCAGAAGCTGAGACACTTGCTTCGGGCCTCAGCGTTGGGACATGCTGGGAGTGGCCTGTGTGGGCAGGCAAGCTGGCTCCAGCATGGGATGAGGGTAACTGGGCCTGGGCTGTCTGGGGCACAGGGCCTGGGAGGCCGAGAGAGAGGCCCCGGGGATGTCCGGCATAGACAGAGCCCGGAACAGAAGCCTTGGCAACACTCAAAGAAGGCGCGGACCTTCTTGCAACTGCTCAGCCATGCCCCCAAGGAGGTGTGCACTCGTTTCTTCGGTATGGTGTCCTCTCTGTGGCCCACAGGGTACCCAAATCCCTTCATTCACTTTCATCCAGCCCACAGTGTCAAGGTCCTCACAAACCAGCATAGCCTCTGAGGGTACTATTTCCAGCATGTGCAGCAAAAGGCATGAGTCTGAGAGTAGAAAATTGGCTCCTGTGCTTTTTTTTTCCAATGAGAAAGCACATATTGTGCTGTCCTCTTAGCCTCAGAGCCAGAGGCTAATTAGACTCTAGTTTTCCATTGTTCTCAGGAAAGCAAAAGCTAAACATGCTCCTGGCAAAGGAGGAGGCAGCGGTGCCATGGGCAGCCCCTTTCTCCCTGGCACAGAGATTCCAGCCAGCACCCTGGCATATGCTTGGCCTGAGGGCGAGGGGCTGGCAGGGCTCTGAGAGGGGTCTGTGTGGCACTTTTTTCTTCTCCAGCTCTGCCTTTCCATAGAGGCACATTCCCTGGGCAGCAGATGCTCCCTGGACAGCAGGAGATGAAATGGCTCCAGTTGGGGCCAGCAGAACTTTGCATGCCAGGGTGTGGGTGTGGCAGTTTTAAGATATGTCCATCTGTTCTGTGGCACCCCTCCCATCGAGGGGTGAAATCTCCGTCCCCTCCCCTTGAATCCAGGCTCATTTTGAGGACTGGTGCTCACTGGAGCCCTGAGCCAACATGCAGGAAATCCTACCATCTTGTGCCGCCATGTTGTAAGGAAACACAGCACAGCTGGTGGGAGTGAGCACAGGTGGAGGCCTGAGACCACATGATGAGGGCCTGGCCAGCCCCCAGACACTCTAGCCCCCGCCTGGCTACAGCTGCTGAGGGCCTATGCCAGAGCTGCTCAGCTGAGCCCTCCCAAACTGAGAAATCAGAAAATGACTGTGGTTGTTTTAAGACACTAGGTTTGGGGTGGTTTTTACAGAGCGATAGTCAGAATACTTGGTATTCCCTACTATTAACCGCTTCCACTCCCAGATCCGGAAACCAAATGCTTCCCTGGACGGCTAGTGGACACTTAGATTAGATGGCCCAGGAGTTCTTCTGCATCTCCTGATATTGGCTGTCCACTAGGCCTGCTCATACGATGGGACACAAATGCCATGCCCTGTGCTTGCTTATTTACAAGTGCCTCTTCGCTTATTTACTTTTAATTTCTCTCCTGCTTTCAAAGAGATGGCATGTGCCTTGGCAGCTCACACAAGAGGTTAAAATAAAATCAAGGAAATTGGGCAACTTTAGTAGAAAAGTGGGGAAGTGAAATGAATACATCAGGAACCTGAGATAAAGTAGATACTGGAACTGAGTTAACATTTAACTCCAATTTCTCAGCAGTGAGAAGTTTTTAAAAGTGCCAGTTCTGAATTTAAGAAAAAAATGGCAGGGCAGTTCTTCAGGAGAGACAAGTTACTTACTTTCCTGGCACTTATGTCCAGGAAAATTAAGTATTTGAACATACGGCATAGGCAGTAACATAATATTCAGTGTTTCCCACGATACTTGTTTTTTAAGCAAAGTCTTTGGCATGTAGTAACTTTTACTGTCATTGCATAATAAATCTTTGGGTGAGACGGTTTGTCCTCTTCTGGGTATAGTCTATCTGTTGGCAGCTGGACGGGGCCCAGGAAGCCTGGGGGACAGAACCCACCGGACGGCGGGGGGTGAGGGCAGGCTTCTCACTGTGCTTTTGGCAGGAACAGGATGGTGTCCGGAGAATGCCAGGGGTGGATCTTCTGCGCTGTTTGATTAAGGCCAGATCCTGGTGCTTTAGAGCCCTCCAGACAAAGTGAAATGCTGACATTCTGTTCTAAAAGTTCTGTAGGAGCTCTGGCTCAGGCTGAGAGCCAGGGGAGAGAGGAGTCCCTGAGGGCTGCTGGTCAGTGTCTGCTTCTCCCTTAGAAGCGTTTCTTGAGCTGACCTCTCTAGAGTATGAGCTCGTCTTGAATGGGCAGCTGGCCCCATGATCCATGCACGTGAACCAAGACGCAGGTTGGGGCCCTCCAGGGGCCCCTGGATCTGCGGGCCTAAGGGATGGCTCGGACTGCTGTCCTTCCACAGGAGCTGGGCCAGGCTTCCCTTCTCAGACACCGAAGAATGGCTCTGTGGTCCCAGTCATGGGGATAATGCGGTCATTCCTCACAAAAGGCAGACACACACGGTACGAATGCTTTTATGCATTATTTTCCTGCTTCAAAAAGCAGGAAAAAAGCAGGTTTTTATCTGACCTGACCTGGGGATTTATCTGACCTGACCTGGGGATTTCATGATGGAATTAAACATACTTCTGCCTTTGTGGTTTCCTTCCTCCTACACACTTGCTTATACCCACAGACAGGCAGGGGGCGGCACACGGGGGTCTCTCCTTGACACTGGACATCAGAGAGGGTTGTCTGTGTGTCCCTGGTCAGGAGGCCTGTGCACTGTCCCTTGGTGATGCCTGGGGACCTGGTGGGCATGGGTGCTCCACCTGAGGCCTCCAGGTCCACAGAGGGTTTGTCCAGCCCGACAGAGCAGTGGACCTGGCAAGAGGGCCTGGGGCCCACATATGTCGGGACATGGCTACTGGTGGCCTCTGATGGGCTTCTCCATGGCTTGGTGCTGGATGAAACTCAGAGACTCAGGCAAACTCTGGGGCAGGATAGTGGGAGACCGGTGACTCCTGAGATGGAATTCCCCACCTACCTGGTGTGCTGGATCTAGCTCTCGATCTATAGAGAAAAGGAGGATGTATGGTTTTCTGTTCACCAAGACTCACAGAAGTTCCAAGAACATTATTATTTTTTGACAGGATGATAAAATGCTGCTTCCTCCTACCTCTGACTCCATGCGATTCCATTAATTCACACCGAGCTGGCTCTGCTCAGCCTCTTACAGAACACCCAGACAGACACTGTGACAACCCCTCCTGCCACCCCTGGTGGAGGTGACTTCCTGGGCAGGAGCTCACCCCCAGGGAGCAGGCAACCTCTCTCTGCCACCTCCCTCTCTCCCCATGAAGGGACCTGGCCACTGTGGAAATTTATCCCAGGTAGAGCAGACACGGAATCTTCTGTGGTCTTGCTGTTACTCTGCATGGACTGATTCAAGTTTGAATTCTGATTTGTGCCACCTCTGAGGGCCGTGTGCCTTCTGAACAAAGGGTTCCCTTTGGAGACCCCTTGGCCCTCCTGCCCTGTCCGTTCCAGGGGCCCCTGTGCTGCCGCCTCCACGGAGTGGATGCCCGACGGGTTAGAGCTGGGACTGCTGGGACTGTGGTTTAGACCTGGGACCCATACACTTCCCAAAGCGATTCCATTGCAGGGGCATTTCCTCATATCTCTCTTTGAGGCCCACGACAAAGTTGCTCTCTGGGCGATGATGTTTCTTCAGGCCTATTCTCACTTGGTAAATAAAGTCACGAATGAAGACAGCCTGGAAGATTTTACTGTGACTGTGATGGTGTGTCAGGGACTGGAAGCTGTGGTGACCCTGGGACGTGCTCCTAGGCTCCCTTCAGGGAAGGACTTGTTGTCCCAGCTGCAGGAAATGTGGTCAGCAGAGGGCCTTCAGCTGTCACAACCACAGCATCACCTCTGCTACCATTGCTGCCCTGCCCAAGGCCATCCCCTTCCAGGTGGCCTCAGGTGGTGACCAGTGGAGACACGGGTGCAAAGCCTGACAGGAGCGGGGCTGCTGGATGCTCCTGGGTCCTGCTGACTTTGTTGGATGTGCCAGGTAGAGAGAGAGGTCAAGTGTGAGCTCACATGACCTTGGTCTCAGCCCTCTGTGCTTCCTGGGAAGACGCTGAGAAGGGCCTTGGGAGCAAAGGAAGGTGAGTGCTCCAGGAGCCCAAAATGTCCTGGGGAACAAGCATTCCTCCCCATTTGTAGAATGAGAATATCCTAGGCCCCCTGCCCTCTGCAGAGCTCCTCTGAGAGAAGCCGCCTTTCCACCCATGGCACAGACCCAGCTGCGCATACCTCCTGACCAAAGATTAGTTGAAGGATCCCTGAATGACAAGGCCTTGGAAAGAGATGTCCAGGAAAAAAAGGGCCCAATAGATGAGACATTGTGATTCTGAACCTGGAACAATTTTGAGACAATAATCAAGGCAGTTATCACAAGGAGAAAAACAGGAGGCTCCCAGAGAAAGTTGTGGTACAAATATGAGACAAGCGAAAAAGTGGCATGAGATGAAGCCATAAAGAGCTATAAGAAACGAGAACTTGACCTCAATGCTAGGAATATTGTCCCCAGCCTGCAGTGTGTGAAAAGGGTTCTGCAGAGAAGGACGTCCATCCGAAGCTGGCACTGCTTGGCACAGAACTGAACAATGTTTTATAGTTACAATAATACAGACGACACTTGTTGGTTTTTAATTGTTAGAAATAATAAATACCGAAGTGGTTACTTGTTTTTCACTAAAGTAAAATGGTAAATGTTTATAACATGGACAATGTCCAAGTAAAAAGTAATGTAAAAAGAAGGATGGAAAAGAAGGTGGGAGAGATGTTATTCTCATCTTATAAAGTAATATGCCAGGAGTTGCTTTTGGAAGCCCTGATGGAAATAGAAATACGTATTTAGGAATAGTCTTCGGGTTCCAAAGGCAACAAATAAAATAACTAAAATACTAAGTGTAAGTACCAGACATTGGGACAAGAGGGTAGTATAAGTTAGCAATAGTAGAGGCAGAATAGTTAAAGGTAGTATAAGTTACAGTCCTCATTGTTCAACTGGAAACCCAACCCGCATTACCCAAAGCTGATGACTTATGAAAACAGATGCATAAGCCACAGGCAATCACAGATGACTGAAAACCAGAACTCTTCCATGGTTCTCCTCTGGGAGGAGGGCGGGTACGGGGTGCAAGACTCTTGCCTTTTCATCATAAGCTCTTCTTTTATTAAGTGATGTACTTTGAACTTCATAAAAATAATAATAAAAAAATCTGTCTTTGTAGAAAACTGGAAAATATAGAAAAAGGAAAAGTAGCAAAAATTATTCACAATTCTGCTGAGTTATAACCAGTTAAGATTCTTATTGTTGGCATTTTTCAAATTTCAATATGGTAATTTCTCTTAAATAATTACTATGTATATATTTTTTGATGTTTTCTCTTTTAAATGCTAGATTGCATTATTAGCACCTACTGATGACATCAGATTCCTTTGTAAATAGACTATAACTGTATTATACTCCATTATTTTATGTGCCATAATTTATATAATAATTCTCCTAATATTGGATATTTGGATTGTTTCCAATATACGTTACTATGACAAATTCTGAGGTGAACATTTTTTTACAATATAAATCTTAGTATTCCTGATGATTTCCTTAGGATATATTCCTAGAAAGGGGATTACAAGGTCAACATATATAAACATTTTAAAAACGCTATGTTGCAAAATTGCTTGATTTTTTTTTCCTTTGGAGACCTACTGGTCTACACTTTGTCTTCATTTGTATTGTTTGAACATGCAGAATGTATTCAATGTTAGTCACATATTTATCTGGGATTTGAGGTTTGGCTGAGAGAAATTCCATGAGTGTGTGGCATTGTTAGCATGCTATAAATATTGACCTCTGTAGCTAGGTGTAAAACCACAGGATTTGTAAATTCAAACCGCTAATGAGTTCTCAAAATAGCAACTCTAAGAACTGAGTCAAGGTTGACTCAATTGTGCTGATAGCAGGAGAGAAATATTGCTGACTGCATGGAGACTGTACTGGTTGGGATGGGCTGATGCACCAAGATAGACCAAGATTAACTGTGAATGTGACCAGCTTATCTGACTTCTCCTCTCCTCTCCTCTCCTCTTTCCTTCCCCCATCCCTCCTTTTTATTTTTCTGCCTTCCTCATCTACTCATCCATTCATCCACCCATTCATCTACCCATCCTGCCTTTCATCCATCCATCTACTCATCCACTCATCCATCAATTCATCCATCCATTCACCTATCCATCCATCCATCCATCCACCCACCCACCTAGTCATACATCTACCTATTCCTCCTTCCAGACATCAATCCACCCACCCCCATCTACAGATCCTTCCTCTCATCTTTCCATGTATCCATCCATCCATCCATCCTACCAAGATTTTTGTAAGCTTCTTCAAATTACTACAGCACCAAATCTCTTTCAGTACCTCAGAAGGTCATAGATTTTTCACTACAAAATACTATGGGACTGAAGACCTCTATGATATTTAACCATCAAAAGCAGCTGCAGAAAACATATCTCAAATAATCTAGCACACAGGCAGTGTTTGTGGGAAGTCTAAGAAACATTCTCCTAAAAAATTAGATATTTTTATCTACAGTGAAGAAAGCAGAAAATGAAAAAGGATAAAATTCAGATCCTAGGAGTTTAAGAAGACCAAATCCATTTTTAAGCCTTCTGTAAAGAATTCAAAGCTCTCCAGAAGTTTCCTGTCACTGGGCAGGGCAGAATTTGATAAAGTACAAGGAGGGAGGACTGACCTTAAACTGTGGTTGCTGTTAAATACTTTTCTGGTTTTGACTTCTCTTTTGCCTAGGCAACAGCTTTACTGAGATGGCTTCTTTCCTGTCCAGAGAAGGGAGCATCTGCACTATTGATGGTTCTTCTGGATCATTAATTTCTCTTGGTTTTGTGGTTCTATCAATCAAATAAAATATTTTGGGAGAATACTGCCGTAATGAATGGCAGTATTTTATGAATCCTCTTGGGTCATCCTCTGAAGTCAGCCCAAGCTCATCAAATATTTATAAATCCAGTATATCATTCAACAGGGCACACTGAGATTTCCCTGTGTGCTCCACACTGTGCAGCATATGCTGTAAATGAGAACACGGCTCTGGACACTAGGATCTTCAAGCTCATTGAGGTGACAAGATGCACTTATGAAAGAGTTGACTAAAAATACAAATGAATGACAATAAGTTAGTACTTAGTCAACATTCACGTTGGAGAGTAGTGGGCCACACTTAGGATGAAGTGGCCAGCAGATCTGAGCCCTGGGAGTTTGGAACTCTATCCTGGGGTCAAATGGGCATCACTGGGGATTTTGAGTTGAAGAATAAAATGGAATTTGTGTCTAAAACTAGAAAGAGATTTACTCCTCTCTTAGACTCCAAGTGGAGAGATAGAGATATATAATACCTGTCACAGAATACTGACCGAAAGATGATTAATTCTCATACCAGCAGATGTTATTAAGGCAGTCATATTGATCATTAAAACAAGGGAGACTGGGATGTCAGAGCTGGGGTCTGACAGAGTTAATTGGTCAGTCCTGTACATGAGAACAACACTAGAAAAATAGTCAAGGAGGTCTACAGGGCCATAGTCAGATGGAGTTGGAGGTGATCTTTGGTCAGTTTCTTGAGCAGAAATTTATAATCAAAATGGTCAAAAACAAAGAAAATAGTTGTATCAGGTGGATGATGGTACAGGTGGTGGCCTGATTTAATGGAGAGAGAAACTATGTTGAAAAGCTAAGGGAGTGAGTAAGTAAGAGAAGAGTGGTTGGATTTTTTCTTTTTTAACATCTTTATCGGAGTATAATTCCTCTACAATGGTGTATTAGTTTCTGCTGTATAACAAAGTGAATCAGCCATACATATACATATATCCCCATATCTCCTCCCTCTTGTGTCTCTCTCCCACCCTCCCTATTCCACCGAGCTGATCTCCCTGTGCTATGTGGCTGCTTCTCACTAGCTATCGATTTTACATTTGGTAGTGTATATATGTCCATGCCACCCTCTCACTTCGTCTCAGCTTACCCTTCCCCCTGCCTGTGTCCTCAAGTCCATTCTCTATGTCTGCATCTTTATCCCTGTCCTGCCCCTAGGTTCTTCAGGACAATTTTTTTTTTTTTTAGATTCCATATATATGTGTTAGCATACGGTATTTGTTTTTCTCTTTCTGACTTACTTAACTCTGTATGACAGACTCTAGGTCCATCCACCTCACTACAAATAACTCAATTTCGTTTCTTTTTATGGCTGAGTCTTTTTTTTTTTTTTTTTTTTTAATAAAGGAAGGACAAGCAGAAAACTGAATAGATGTGAGCATGAATGAGATGAAGAGGATAAAATGGGATGAAATATGGGTGAAAGCTGAAGATGGGCAAACTTCTTGATTCAGAGGATTAAGGGAGTGAAAACTCAAGAACAAAGCTTTGGAGGGGGGATGGAGGACTTGGATGGGATGGGGATGATGTGGAGAGAGAAAGGAGTGGGCACCCAACTCTGAGAGGCGGGCTTACTGTTCTTACCGCCACCTGCCCCCTGCTTCCAGGCAGCCAGCTCAAAAAACACACCGAACAGGATTGTGCAAGCAGACAGGACACCTGCGAGGATCCAGGGGGTGAGAGATGAAAGCTGCACGAGCTGGAGGGTGAGGGACATCTGGGTGCAGATCTGGTATGAGTTTGGGGTAGAAAATTAAGCATCAGAAATAGCTGTAGATGCACCGATTTCCATTTCTTTTTTGGTTCTTGGCAGGGGAGAAGGTGAGTTGTCACTAGGAGAGAGAGTTGTCACTAGGGAGAGAATTCCCTACCATCATTTTTCTGTCTCCTGTGACAGGGCTGGGTGTGCTGTTTACCCAGGGAGGAAAGTCTGTGCAGGGAGGGTGTGGGAAAGGACTTGAGGAGGGGACTCTGTTGCCAGGCAGGAGGGATGCCTTCATGGGAGGGTGTGCAGGTCTGGAGTGCTCAGAGCTCATGGCAGCCTGTGCTCCGGCCACTGCCCACCCTTATCAGGGCACGGGGCTGCTGGCTGGATGCACTTTGTGTGGTGGGGGTAACCAAGCGACAGTCTCTAGTGAAGAACCTCAGACTTTCTTTGCTGTCCCATGTGTGAGCTCACATCAGAGGAAACTGGAGAAGAAGTGGGTTCCCAGAGCCCCTTTATCGTGGTTACGGAGAGTGAGGGGTGATCTATGCCCAGGCGGCCATCCAGTGGAACGTTGGCCCCTGGCCTTCCTCCCAAGGAGTGATGTGATCAACCTGCTCAACCCAGGCCTCAGGCAGGGCCTCCAGTCTAATCTTAAGCTGCATTTCAGGGTTCTTTACTTCAACTAGGGTGGATGCACTGGGAGGTGACATGCAAATTTATGCAAATAAGAGGCAAATCAGCCCCTGGCTCCATTTTGGACCCCCTTCCTCAGGATGGGATTCTCCCCTTCCTCAGGATGGGGCTGAAGAGAGCAGGACCCTACCTTTGGCACATGGCAGAGAGGGCTGTGGTTTGATTTGTCCTCCAGCACAGCTTGGGCCCTTCCTACAAAGCTGTGCCTTTCTTGTCACCCCAAGAAGAAAGGGGACCACTTGAACCGCTGGTGGTGTCATGGGCAGCAGCTGTCAAGCCACCTTTCTCAGAATCCAATCCTGGCTCCCCTACTGGCTGGGTACATGGACAGCTGTGATGGTTAATTTTGAGTGTCAACCCGGCTGGGTGATGGGCTGCCTAGGTACTCAAGCAAACATTATCCTAGGGTTTCTGTGAGAGGGTTTTGAATGAAACAAACATTTAAATCAGTGGACTGAATAAAGCAGATTGCTCTCCCCAATGTGGGTGGGCCTCATCCAATCAGTCGAAGAATAAAAAGACCAGTCTCCCTGAAGCAAGAGAGAATTCTCTAGCAGATGGCCTTTGGACTTCTTCTGCACCATTGGCTCTTCCTGGGTCTCCAGCCTGCTGCCTCCCCCTGCACAGTTTGGACTCACCAGCCTCCACCATCCTGTGGGCTAATTCCTTATAATAAATCTCTTTTTCTCTCTATACATGCCCTGTTGACTCTGTTTCTCTGGAGAATCCTGACTCTAAGCCTCATTTTATTCTCTCTGGGGTAAAAGACACCTGGATCACAAAAGTATATGGAGGATGAAATGGGATGATGGAGGTTGGTGGTCTTTACACTTTAGCAAGGCTTGCAGCTATTTGGAAGTTTGCTAAAACTCAGATCTCTGGGCCTTAGTCCAGGAGACCCTGATTCAGCAGGTCTGAACAGGGGCTCAGGAATTTGCATTTCTACATGTCCCCAAATGATGCTGTTGCCCAGGGAACACACTTTGGGAACCACTGATGTAGGTGATGGTCTGCCTGGGGTCATTGCATATGGATGCGATGCAACTGGTAGGTGTCCCTAAATTCATCTGCACCAGTATTGGTGATTGCAGTGGGACTATGAGAGAAGACCCTGGTATCCTCGGGCCCACCCAAATCAGGCTTATAAGGTCCCTACTTACCTACAGCACAGCTCATTATGGATCTCAGCATTTGGGAACAAAATCCACACAGACAAGGAGGCACCTGCAGAGTTTGCTGGTTTGCTTAGTTTCCAGAACACGGCGCATGAGCAGCTGTGAAATGTTCTCATCCCCCCACCTCCAAATGCACACGGGTGGCTCACAGTCTTGTAATTAAGGTGAATAAAGTTTAATTTGACTCCAAAGACTTGAAAGTTTTACATTTGGCACTTTAGAATAATTGAGTGCATTTTAAAGCCCCGGTCAAAAATCATCGCTAATTTAAACAATACTGGACTGTATTATTGAGGAAAGTGAGGGGAAATCAAAGAGCTTAATCTGAATCCTTGGTCTATTTGGGGATGGGGAGCTATGGTCAAAGGCCCCAAATTTGGAGAAAATTATTTTGAGGTGACATGTTTTACTTTAAGTTGCCTTCTTCAAATTCAGCAGAGCCCTGGGAGCCGTCTACAGCACCCCAGGCACAGGACGTGAACTGTGCATGCTGCACGCCATGCAGTGCCCATCACTTGGATCTGGGCCCCCATGGAGCTTAGCTGGTGATCTCCTCTTTCCTGTTTGCCCAGGTGATGCCCAGGAGCGCAGCACGCCTGCGGGTAACCACTCAGCTGCCTGTGACTGCCAGATGCCCATTGCTTAGAGACGGGTCATCAGTTTTCATTACTAGTCAAGTCTCTGCTCCCACAGCAAATGCAAAAGGGCACCCAGAAGTGGGCTGCTGAGCCGGAGCACAGCTGCCCTTTGGAGCCTGGGTGAGTGGGGGTCTTGGGGCTCAGGATAGGCCTATCAGGAGATGCATGGGGAAAGCTCATTAGCTACTTTGACCCAGGGTGGGCTAATGGAGCCCATTGTTGGGGAAAAGCTCCAGAGAAGGTTCTGAAAGAACTTTCCTTGCCATCCTGTGAGGTGTCTGGATGACCAGCAACAGCCTAGTGGGCAGCTGTGGCCCCGCTTGGAGCTCAGCGTGAGGGTCCTCTGGTGGCAAGAGCTGGACTGGCCTTGGGAGCAGGTCTCTGCTCATGCCTTGCTGTCAGGGACCAGGGAAAGGGGGCACCTGGGACTGAAGCACCCCAGCTAGCTTCCTGTTCTTTTCCAGGCAGGGGAAGCGTGGGTGTCTCCGTGGACAAGCATCTTTCATGACTAATGGGGATCTTGTAGGAATGAGGATGCTGACTCAGCAGGTCGGGGTGGGGCCCAAGGGTTTGCATGTCTCACAGGCTCCCAGTACTACTCCTCTACAGACCACACTGAGCAGCAGTGCTCTGGTCTAGACGGACACTCCTGATAAAGACAAAAGCCAGCTTTCGAATTGTGGATGCAAACTGGAATAGGGAAAATTCCTCACTGTCTACTGACTTCCATTTGCATGATTTTTATCTTCTAATGGGAGACTCTTTAATGTTATGGGCTGTGTTGTACATGTGTAGCAGTGCCTGTCAAAAAAGTCGATGTGTTCTTAATTAATGACCAATTGAATGGACAAGGTCGAGGATGTCCCCCTAAACACAGTTATCACCGTGGGTTTTACATTTGGTAAACCAGGCAATTACTGCCTTTGTGTGAGTCTACAAAGAAACTGCCAGCTGGCTCCCAGGGATATGCTCTGGATTCTTGGAATATCTGTAGCTGAGTGTGTTAATAACTTGTGTTTCTCAGGCCCATCCTCCTACCCTCAGGTTCTAAACATGTCTTAGACACCCTCCATATCACCCCCTCATCCCACCCCCTCCCGATGGAAGTCAATAGTAATGTTCTCAAACCCACACTTTCCTCCCATTTCCATGGTCTTTTCTCCAGTGACAATAGACAATACCGACCCTGTAGGGTGGTGTCTGCTCGGCCACTGGCACCTGGGTTGAGATAGGAGTTGCCCTTCACTGCATTTGATATGGCCCTACCCTTCTTGTGCTCTAAGATGTAATTGGCTCCACTCCGCCCACTTTAAATGACCGGAATCACCGTCTTATCCACAAGATTCACGTGTCCCCTTGTTACCTAACATCCTCCAGCACCATCCTTTCCAACCCTTCTTCAAATTCCACCCAAGCCTCACTAGGTCTGTGCATCCTTTCCAGGTAAACCCCAGGCTCCGTGGCCGAGACCTTCACTCCCTTCCCTGTGGACTCCTGTCTTCCTTCTTCACTCAGAGCTGGATGCAAGGACGTCCCACTTTTCTCTCACATTTGTTTGTTCATGCACATTTCTTTTCACCACTTTCTTTCTTAGCTGGAAGGTCCCTGATATGCCCATGTCACTCTCCAGAGTCTCAGGAGTGGCTCTCAGAGTGCTGGGGGAGTTGTCACAGAGGTTGTAAGTATCCATCTCTGGCTCCTTCTCCACACATATCCACCTGGCTGCTCGTCATTTACAAATATTCTCAACTTCAGAAATAATCCATTTTGACTCCTACAGCACAATTTACAATGGGCTACATTTGCTCTGTAGCATTTACACATTAAATGGACTTGGAAACTTAAAAAAAAAATTGAATTCATTGGATACATCTCTGGTTAGAAAACAGAGAGCTACTCCTTGTCAGAAATGTGACCTTCAGAAAGCAATCTTTTCACTGGGGACAAACTGAGAGACAATATTCATCATTTGCATTTTAAGCTGACTCTTCACATTTGCTAACTTTAGAGAGTCTCCAATGGTGCGATGGTTTCATGTCATTTAAAAGGGAATCAGAAGCCTTAGAATTCTAGACTTTCTTCAGTAACCCCCTTAGGAGACGCTGAGTATATTTCTATCTCCCCATAGCTCTGGGCCTTGGGCTAAAGGCCATGAATATTCTGATGGCTGACTTTTCCATGCTCTAAACTGCACATGAAAAGTTCTCTAGCATTTTTCAGGTGTGAAGGTTGGAAATGGAATCTGAGAGTGTTAAGAGTGCTGGGCTGCCCCTCTGCCCTGTTTCTAACTTCCTTTATTGTCACTGAAATGAAAGAGGCTCTTAGTGTGATGCTGGAGGGAGCAGGAAGTGGTAAAAAGTGTGTGGTAAGCGATCAGGGGCAGACAATGCAAAGCTGTTTGTACTCAGGGCATCCCAGGTATGGCTCTGTAATTTCCCCTGGCGAAGCTGACTAACCTTTCTTGGGAAAACCCTGAAAATGTCATTGCTCTTAGGCCATGCTTTGGTGTTGGGACAGTCCCATGGGACTGAGCAAGCTGGATGGCTGGAGGGGAGCTCTGCCCTGAGGTCCCCACAACAATGATGGCTGCCCAGGTGCCAGGTGTGGGCAAGAGTGGGGTCGCCGCTTGTGCAGGCTCCAGGCCTGATTGTCTATGTACTGGGGGTGAGGCCACCACCTGGATTAACCAGATTGGAGGCCTGGCTCATCCTGCCCCTCCCCCTCGCCCTGCCCTCGGAGCTGGTGGGCAGTGGAGACTAGTGAGGGCTTTCAGTGGGACTGCATGGGTTTACCCCTGTGGATGGCCACTCAGCTCATTGCCTAAGTCTTGGTGACTAAATACAGGCTAGAATTGGCCCTGTTTTCCCACAGACTTCTTTTCCCTGATTTTGTTGCCTGCTGAGGAGTGATTTCGGTTCTGGGCTGACCTAGTGGACATCTACAAACTGTGACATGTATGTGGATTATTGTGAGAGTTTGGTATCTGTACAGAATGCTAGTTGGTTCTTCCTGGATAGGCAAAGTGGGTGAGTCCAGGTTTTGCAGGCCTGATGTTTATATGATTTGGGGGTCACTGCATAAAAGTCTATAAAGTTACAACACAAAAAGCTGATGACACATGCTAGGCGGGAGGAAGGATGTGAAGAGTCAGCAGGTGTAAACTTAGAGCCTTACTTTGTCAAATTTAAGAGAAAACATGACGTTTCTCCATTGCCAAATTTCCTTGAATATGTGGGCGGCCTGGGCAAGTGAAGGGTCTTGGGGCTTATCTTCATTCAAGTCATGGAAGGTCCACATGGTAGCCAATGACATGGTTCTAGAACATTTCAGAAGCACTGATACCATGCTCTGATCATAACATTAATTTGAAAATAATGTCATCATATGTTATAGCACAAAATAATGCTAAAGGAAACTCATAACAGAAAAAAATTCACATAATTCCATCTTTCTGGTATAAAAACTGTTCCTAGTATGAATACATGTTTTAAAATAGCTGTAATAGGGCTTCCCTGGTGGCTCAGTGGTTGGGAGTCTGCCTGCCGATGCAGGGGACAGGGGTTCGTGCCCCGGTCCGGGAGGATCCCACATGCCGCGG
>NW_006769482.1:1771881-1772892 GCF_000442215.2 Lipotes vexillifer
AAAGCAGAAATAACACACTATTGTAAAGCAATTATACCCCAATAAAAATTTTTAAAAAATAGCTGTAATAATAATCTTGGAGTGGGGAAGGCCTTTCGAAGAAAGACACAAAACCTATCACCATAAATGAAAAGATTGACACATAAAAATAAGATTATGAGGGCTTCCCTGGTGGTGCAGTGGTTGAGAGTCTGCTTGCCAATGCAGGGGATGCGGGTTCGTGTCCCAGTCCGGGAAGATCCCACATGCCACGGAGTGGCTGCGCCCATGAGCCATGGCCGCTGAGCCTGCGCGTCCGGAGCCTGTGCTTCGCAACAGGAGAGGCCGCAGCAGTGTGAGGCCCGCGTACCGCAAAAAAAAAAAAAAAAAAAAGATTATGAGAGCAATACACAGCATAAGGCAAATCAAAAAACAAATGAAACACTGGGAAAATATTTGCAACTCAAATTGTAGACAAGAGACTAATTTTCCTCATTTATAAAGAACTCCTACAAATCAATAGCAAAAACACCAATACCCCCAAAGGAAATGGAGTAAAAAATATTAATAAATAGTTCTCAGACAAGTAATACAAATAGTATTTAAGCACATGGAGTGAAAGCCCACCTCACTCCAAATAAGAGACCTACTGATTAGAGCTATATTGAAATTTTTAAAAAGCAGGTTTTCTTTTTTTGTGTGTGGAAGTTGACAAACTGATTCTAAAATGTAGGAAAGTCAAAGGGTCCAACAAAAGGCCAAGGTGACCTTGAAGAAGAAGAACAAAATGGCAACACTCACCCCACCAGGGAAAAAGACCTGTGAGAAAGCTGGAGGGTTAAGACCCTGCGGTATCTACACAGAGGTAGGCAGACCATGAAACAGAAGAATAGAGTCTATGAACAGATGTGGAAGGTGGCTTGGTGTATGCAAAATGGACACCATGGCATAAAGGGAAACATTTTTTCCCCTATCAGTGGTATGTATTCAAATATATATATATATATATATATATATATATATATATATATA
>NW_006769482.1:1772902-1777957 GCF_000442215.2 Lipotes vexillifer
CATATATATATACATATATGAATTTATCTTGACTTTACTAGCTTTATACTCACAGTGAATTGCAGATGAATTGCAGTTCTAAAGGTGAAAGGCAAAAACAATAAAGCTTCAAGCAAAAATAGGAGAATATCTTCATGACCTTTTAGTAGGCAAACATTTCTTAAACAGTACACAAAATGTGCACAGAGGGGAGAAGTTGATACATAGGACTCAATGAAGCATTTCTGTTCCTCCAAAGATAACATTATGAAGGTGAAAAGACAATCCACAGAATGGGAGAAGGTATTTGCAGTATGTAGATCTGACAAAAGACTTGTATCCAAAATATAAAGAGCTCCTACAATTCAATAAGAAAAGGCAAAACACTCAACAGAAAAATGGGCACTTCCTCAAATAGGAATCCCAAATGTTGATAGGCACATGAAAAGGTGCTTAGCTTCATTAGTCATCAGAGCAATGCTTTGAAAACCACAAGGTGATATGACCACACACAGCCACAAAATTGATAATGTTGGCAAGGCAAAGTGTTGGCAAGGGTGGAGAGCGACTGAAGTCCATACACTGCTGGTGGGAGCATGCACTGGTACCACCAGGTGGGAGAGCTGTTTGGCAGTATCTACTAAAGCTGAGCCTACCCTATGCCCCAGGACTGGGTCAACTTGGGCTGGGTGGGATGTGGGTAGTACCTGGAAAGAAGCAAGTATGTTAGATTCTGTACATTCACTTTTTTCAGTCTTCAGCATGTGTGTTATGCCTCAATACAAAGTTCAATGAAACGGTAACATTAAAACATTGAACTACACTGAAGTTCCAGAGATTTTAAAAAATGTGATAACATTGGTGTGGGAAAATATGACGTTCTCATATAGAGCTGGTGGGAGTTTAAATTGGTGCACCATCTGAGAAGTGAAATTGGCATTCTCTATCAAAATAACAAATGCAATTCTACCTCTAGTTACTGCAGAGAGACTTGTGCAAAATGACATCAATGTATGGAAAGCAAAACATTGGAAATAACTCAAATGTCCCTGTATGGTGACTACCTACTCCATGGTTCATCCTCATCGTTGACTGGTATGTACCACATAAACCAGGCAGGATGCTCATGGTGTATGGGCACAAACAATTGCCAAGGCAACAGGGGAAGCTCTCTGCATATTCCATGTATCCTTGTATGTCTTTTGCATTTTGAACTACCATGTGTCAATCACCTGTTGAAATATAAAGAAAATTAAAATAGAATTTATAATCATAGAATAATATCATTTTGTATTATTTTCTACTTGCAATATTCTACATGCTTTTCCAAGTTCATGGTCTTCCTGCTTATTTTGAATTGTGGCATCTTACAATTGTTATTATGTCATTAGATTGATGTACCGTAATTAACCCAACCACTCTCTTACTGTACATTTAGATGATTTTTCACCTTTACTATTCATTTTACATTTTTGATTTCTTTTCTGGAGACTGTTTTCTCATTAGTGAACCCCAGCCTTTATGATTAGGCTCTGCTTCCAGGCTCAGGATGGATGGCTCTGTGGCCCTCATCAGGCTCCCTCTTTTGCTGGTGCCTTGGGCAGGACAAGGAGCTCACTGATCCAGCAAACACAGGACAGCAGCTTTCCATGTCTCTACCCTTTTGGGTTGAGGACAGGACTGGAAAGGGTGAGAAGAGGCTGTGTGACTGTTGCTGACTTCGTGAGAACTTCATGGGAAGGACAGAGGCAGGGACTGTAGATCTTGTCAGGCTCTCCGGGACTGGGAAAGAGCTCCCTCTGGGAACCCTGCCACGAGCTTTCGTCAGCGGTGGCTTGCAGGCGAGGCTTTTTCTGCCAAGTCTTTCTGGATTAAAAGCGTTGGTGAGAACTTGCTTCTGGTATAGGCTATGACAATTCCTAACTCATACCATGAATAGTGGTTGAATGTGGCAACTCTGCTCTTGAGAGGGGCAGGCTGGTCCCCTTCATTGCACAATGGACTTTACAGTTTACATAAGTTTTAGCTCCAGTTTGCATGGGAGTTGCTGTGTTTGAAGAGGAGAATGGTCCCACTGTGGTCGAGGCGAGCATCTCAGGGCTGCAGCTGCATCCCTTGGTCTACCCTCACCTCCCTGTCTCCTGACCTCCCTGAGTTCTCCACCTGCATGGTCTGCATCTCCCCTTCTTAGGTGCCAACTCTTCAGAGGACCCATGTGGTAAATAGCAGATTCATTCAATGACTCTTCATTTTATCCCTGCTGGGGCAGAGGACCTGGGCTCAGTGTTTATGCTCTTTAATAGATTTCCGGTAATCTCAAATGTCTTGATTCTCTGGGCTCATTTTTCTTTAATGTCTACAGTAAACTTGGTGAAATGAAAGTCTACAGCCATTAGTGAATTGAAACCTTATTATGCTAATAATTGTGAAAGTAGGTCAGTTTTGTAAAAGAAAATATGTAAGCCAAACAATTGGGAAAGAAGTATTTGAGAAATTTAACATGCATGTATGTATTCTGTAGCCCAAAAGATTTTTCCCTCTTTTCCAAGTGAAACAGAATTTTCAGAGAAATATTTTTTTTTGAAATTAAAAAATCATTCTTGTATATGTTTTGGTGGCAAGGACGTCCGTTGCTTTTTGACTATTTTTCAAAGACATCTTGGGAGCAACAGAACATTATATTGCAGAAGAAGATCTGGAAAACATTCAGCTGACATGCATTTGCTGAATTGTCCCCAGAGAAGATTCTGTGGGAAAGCACTGCCTATAAATCAAGGATGTAGTTAGTTTTTGTGGAAAAATTTAGCCCTCATTTCCACATTGGAAACGTGTCTTTGGCATTCCTCTGTAATTTCTAAGTGGACTGTGTTGGGTGAAATGCTCATTTTCACATGGCAAAACTCCCCAGGGAAGGGTTGAATCATGAAAGGCAGAATTAGGAGTGACATGGCTTGTTTTGGGGGATGAAGGTGGCCCAGGGTCCAAGTGGGGTCCTACCTGTGAGGTGGCACCGGCCGTGGGAAATCCACTCTTCCGTTGAATGGCACTAACTTGTGCACTGGAAGAGGAACATCTCCATCTTCTTATTCTGCCCGGTTCCAAACAAAGGGGACCCTTGTCCCCTCAGACAGTGACGAGCAGGCCAGGGCTCAGCATCTGGGATGAGGTTGGGGCTGTCATCCTGAAGGCAGGAGGGCTCCTTTCTCAGTCTATATCCTGGGGGGCTTCTGGACCAGGGCTTCTAAAATTTAGCTTGAGAGACCCGAATGGGTTGTAACCATCGTTTACATTTTTCTTTTCTCGTGGGTGAATAGCAGAGCAGAGGGAGTCTTCTGCATGGGTTGTCTCACCCTCGTTGGGGCTCATCTGTCCCTCGGTGGGGCTCATCTGTCAGTGTGCATGGGCTGTCAGGTCACACGCATCTCTCTCCAGTGTCAGAGAGAAGTCTGAAAGCTGCTATTCTAGAAACAGGCCTCCGAGCATTTTATTTAAGGAGAGAAGTTCCTCTTGAGCGCAAATGTGAGAAACCTCCTCAAGCTACAAGGTTCTGGAGTCAGCCAGGAGCAGTTTTGCAGGTCTGCAGTGAGGGCTCCAGCTGAATGTTCCTGAAATGTTTATACCTTTCATGATCTGTGGAAGAGCTTCACCGGCGAGTCATTCCATTTCTCTTAAAGAAGCTGGAACTATATTCTGGGATGTTACTGTAGGAGCACAATTTCTGTCTTTCCTCCCAGGATGCATTTGTCAAAGATCGGTGAAGGGCACCCAGGGGTGAAGCCACCCAGCCCGCAGGCCTCTACCCGCAGGCTGTGGGGTTCTGGTGCACACTGCCCCCACCCAGAGGCTGTTTCTTGGAGACGTGGGCTCGGGAGCAGCCAATTCGAGGAATCCATGTCAGCCAGGGGAAGAGGCCTGGACACTCCCCAGTCTGGCCCCTACATGTCCATGTTCCTTCCTCACCTCCCTGACGATCCTTTGCACACCAGACAGCCCAGCTGGAGTGGACAGTGCTCTGGACAGAGTCAGGGCCATGCCACTTCCCGCTTCACACACTGCACTTAGGTGCCTTCCCAGTAAACCCCCATCCCGGCCCCTCTGTTGTGTCCACTCTCCACCATAGGGCAGGCCAGGGCCAGGCTCCTGCTACCAGTTCCACACTCTTCCCCCACCCTCTGCGTGCCTAGCTTTCTGTCACTCTCATCCAAGCTCACAGTTTGCCTTTTTAGGGGCCCTTCCCTCCTCCCACCAGGTCTGAGTCCTGTTGCACCTCACTGTCTCTTACTGCTGTTGGTTGCCTTCTTCACTACCTATTTTCTGCCTTCACTGCTACCTAAAAATGCACCCACAAGTTTGGTGGCTTAAAACAGCAAATGGTTACTCTCTCCCACGCTGCTGTGGGCTGACTGGCCCAGCAGCCTTTGTTTGGAGTTTCTGATGCGATTGTAATCAGATGATGACCAGACCTGGAGTCACCTAAGGGCTCCGTGGAGGGGATGTCGGGATGGTGCCTTTGTCCACGAGCCTGGGGAAGGTGTTGGCGGTCAGCTGTCAGCTCCCAGGTGCTCTTGGTTGGAGCTCCCACACGTGGCCTCTCCACGTGGCTTTGGCTTCTCACAGCATTGCGGCCGGGTCCCAAGAGCCAGCATCCCAAGTCCTGGGCAACTGCAAGCCTTCTTATGACCTCGCCTTGGAAGATCCAGAGCTTCTACTGGATGAGCAAGTCACTGAGGCTGATACCAACCAGGGTTCTAGACCTTCCCCAATCAATAGAAATTGACTAGAGGCCAGACAAGAAATTCAGGAAAGGCTTTATTGGGGGACCTGCTGTAGCAGGAGGGAGCCAGAACAAGTTACAGGTTCCCTTGCTCACTTGCTCCCTTGGTGGGGGGGAAGTGAGCTGGTTCTTTATATGGGGTGAGTGAAGGGGGTGTCCAGGGGTCGGGCAGGATGGCTGGCTTAGGTGGTTTGCCCACCCCTTTGGTGGTGCTGAGTGCTGGGGGCATGTGCAATACTTTGCTTTTGCTCCCAGCTCTTCAGAAGTGGCGGGGGGGGGGGTTTTTTTTTTTTTTTTTTTTT
>NW_006769482.1:1778159-1787440 GCF_000442215.2 Lipotes vexillifer
TGCAGAGGGGGGGGGTGGTTTTTTTTTTTTTTTTTTTTGTCTTTTTGTACATTGTTGTCCAGAATTTGCACCAGCTGAGTATGCACCCACTTATTTTTAGTCCCTTATAGTTTCTTTGTACTTTGTTGCTGGAGGAGATGTTTGTTCAGGTGCAAGCATTGCAGCAAAGGGTCCCAGGTCCCAGCCTGTCACAAGGCCAGCCCAGGTGCCAGTGAGGAGGATTAGACCCCCAGCTGGGGACCCACAGGCCATACTGCAGAAAGATGGTGTTGGGTGGTGAGCCATCTTTGGAAAATAAAACTGCCACTGTAGACTCACCTGAAATCACTGTTTTCATTTATTTTCTTGCCCATCCCAGTGGGTTGGAAGCTCCTGGAAAGCAGGGTCCCTGCATCTGGACATTCATGTTAAAATGAAAAAAAAAGAAAAATTCCCAGTTGCATTTTGACAGGAAGATAAAACTCTATCTGATTAATGTCAAAGGAATAACATTTTAACAGAGGTAGTACAAGCATAAGTAACTGGGATTGTTGCTTAATATTTAGGGGCTGGTGCTCCTGTATTCTCATCCATTCAGTCTTTGCTTTTTAAATTCAAAAGATAGGAAGTGAGATTTCCATGCCAGAAACAGCACTACGTTCTAGGGACTGAAAAACATGTAAAAGCCACACCTCTTGTGCTCTCATTGGTGAATTTCCTTGCGATCTCATGGTAGTAATGTTACTTATCTGTTATTGAACCTGTGCTCCATGCCGGGCATTGTGGAATTCTCACAACTGTACTGGGGGCAGCAGCAGTCCCACCTTACAAATGTGGACTCAGGTTTAAAGAGGCTAAGTGGCACCCCCAAGTTTCTACATCTCATGTTCTTCACCCTATTTTGTGATTGGGCTCCATCACCCTGTATAATTGTATGATTGGGCCCCATCACCATGTATGCTTGTATGATGGGCCCTCATCACCCTGTATGATTGTATGATTGGACCCACATCACCCTGTATGGTTGTATGATTGGACCCCCATCACTCTGTATGTTTGTATGATTGGGGCCCATCACTCTGTATGGTTGTATGATTGTAAGATGGACCCCCATCACTCTGTATAATTGTATGATTAGGTCCCATCACCCTGTATGATTGTATGAATGGGCCCCATCACCCTGCATAATTAAACGAGTGTGCCTGGGTTTCATGTCCTAGGCTACTGCTCCAGGCCATGTATGCCAAATCAACAAGGCAGGGAGGAAGGAAGTGAGCAGGGCCCAGAGGGTGGCTGGCAGGGTCCTGTGGGTAGGTGGTCCAAGGCAAGTTCATCTTGTCTCAATAGGAAAGAGTCTGGAAATGAAGTCTGGCCCAGGACTATGAAGCTAGCAGGCTGTCAAGGGATTTGTACAGAACTAACCCGCATGGTGCCAAGTTTGTTTATTCCTGGCTGAAAATGACTTCTTTTTACTGAAAAAAGAGGCCCGTGGTGGACATAAAATATTTCTTGCAAACAACTTTGTGCTGAGCTCAGGCCCAGTGATTCAGTGTCATGTGGATTATATTTCCTATAAAATGATCCAGGGGTGAAAAATCAAGGGGAAAAGTGTTGGATAGGAGACTTTTGGAAGTGGGTTGTCCCCAGTGTAGACAAGTTATTTCCCCACACTCCTTCCTGTGGAGATGGAGTGCCAGACTGAGAGGGAGCCAGTGTGGGAGGGGTGTGAGGCAATGCCTCCCCACTGTTCTCTGGGGGCCCTGGGCCTATGCACAAATGTGAGGGCTTAGCTGCTGCTTCTTGAAGCATATTCATTACTTGGTGGGTGTGTGAGTGTCCTGCAGCTGCTGTAACAACATACCACACTCTGGGCAGCTTAAACAGGAGAAATTTACTGTCTCAGTTCTGGAGGCTGGAAGTCTGGGTCAAGGTGGCAGCAGGGCTCGTTCCTTCCAGGCTGTGAGGGAGAAATCTGCTCCAACTCCGGGGGTTTGTTGATGATCTTCTGTGATCCTTGGCTTGTAGATGCATCCTCCTGATCTCTTCCTTCACATTCACATGATATCTCCCTCTATGGGGGTCTGTCACTGTGTCCAAATGTTCCCTTTTTTCATAAGGACCCAGTCATACTGGATTAGGGCCCATCCTAATGACCTCATCTTCACTTGCTCATCTTCAAAGACCCTATTTCCAAATAAGATCAATTCACAGGTCCTGGGGTTAGAGATTTAACAAATCATTTTGAGGGAACACAACATTATCACAGCGGTTGTTTAAAGCTTTTCTCCTCTACTCTGTCCCTTCCCTTTCCTCTAGCCACACTGCTAATAAAACCTTCCTCACCACGTGTATCAGGATATAGGCTGAGCTGCTGTAACAAAAAGAACCCCCACTAGACTAGTACAGCTTTCCTTCCCTCATGTGGGGCAGTGCAGAGGCAGCAACATGGGCCACCAGGGAAGTTTGCTCCTTGGGGTCACCTGGGATCCCAGATTCCTTTGGTCTTTACCTGTCTTCTCCTAAGGAAACGTTTCTCAACAGGGAGCCGACCTCAGTGTCCCCTGAATGGCTTCCTAAAACAGACTGTTGGGCTCCCCTCGAGGTCCACACCATGCAATCACACCCATGTCCCTTTGCAGACAAATGGAACTGATTACAGGATTCCATCCCCTAGGTGACCTGCAGCCCAGGACTGGCAGGTTTGGGACTCTGCAAGCCCAGCTGCCTGCCACACAGCGAAATCTTGGGTGCGACTGATGCTCCAGAGCTCTGTGAGATGGAGCAGGCTGAGGCTGGAGCTTTGCCTGAACTTGTCCCTGGCTTGGCCTCCTTCCCTCCTGTGCCCCCTGCCTTCTTGCTCCCCTCAGAGCACATCCTTAAGAAATCACATGAGCGTGTGCCCGCACTTCAGCTCTGCTTCAGGAAGCCAGACTTGGGCAGCAATGCAATGCTGGGCATAGAGTAGGCATGGATGAAAAGCCCATGCATTCAGGAGGGAAGGGGAGCCCCACTTTCTCTGTACACTTGTTCTCTGCTGGACACTGAGGCCAGTCCTCCCCGCCCCACCCCACAGGAGAGCCCAGGGATGTGCCACAGGACATTCGAAGTGAGCAGTGTAGCCCCACATTACAGAAGAGGGACAAGGGACAGATGGAGCTGGGAAGTGACTTTGCCAAGCCATGTGGTCGGGCAGTGGCAGACCAGGGATCCGAACACAGAACTGGGTCACCCCCAAACTACATCACCGTCCCCATGGCCTTGGGTGAGGAGACTTACCTCCACAGAATACCTCATCCATAAATTGGGAGTCTTGTGTGTAAAGATTCAATGGTCTGATCCACACAGAACACATACACGTGTGTACACACACTTATGCACATATATGCACATGTACACATGCATACGTACATTTGTATCTATACACACACACACACACAATGTGCAAAAATGCTTGCACATAGGCTCAATTAATACTGGCGAGTGTCCACACTGTTCTTTTAAGGAAATGTCCAGTGTTAAGTAAACAGAGTCATGGAGGCCTGGACCTTCTCAATCCATCAGAGCTGCCCGTGTGAGCTCACATGTGACAGAGGTCCTGCGGTGCTCAGCTCCTGGGAGGCCACACTGCGTGGAGGGCAGACAGGCTGGCCCTTGGGGAACGGCGAGGGCTCCCTGGGTGTGCCCCACTGCTCCTCTGCCTCTGGTTACGGGGGCTCCCCCTTTGTGTGTCCCCCATGTGTAGCCATCCATGTCTGCCTGTTGCTTGAGGACCAATCATGCTCTTAGAAAGTTGCTTCAACCGCATCTAGGGAACAAAGGGCCTTGGCTCCTCCTGGGGTCATTTCTGGAGGTCTGGAGTGGGTGGAGACCCTTCCGCAGCCTTTCTCCCCACCCCAGATAAATGTTGGTTCCCCAGTGTGTGGGCCTGGTCAGCCCCCAAACCTCAACTCTCCGTTTTTAGGGTGCTGTCTTAACCTGGAAAATACTGCCTGCAGCCAAAGTGCTGTGAAAGCACTTTGCAGGGAGCACAAGCCAGGAAGCAGGACGAGGGAAGGGGCTGGAGACAGCTACGACATTGAGCAAACACCGGGGCGCCAGCCACACCAGCCACAGTGTCACCACTAGCACCATTGCCTGCTCCCTCTCGAGGACCAAAAACAGGGCCATTCAGAATGGTCTGCAGTCATGGGACAGGAGAGGGAGAGGATTCTCTGCCTCTTTTCTCTCTAAGATGCAACTCCCCACTACCCACCCATGGCCCAGCATTAGCCTCTACAGTCCTGCTGGGGAGCTAGAGCCACAAGTTCAGTCTGGTCAAGAAGCCAGTGGGTAGGCAGATGGCACTTCGCTGCCATGGGGCCCCCAGATCTGTAGTGATGGTGGTGGCAGTTTGGGGGACCCAAAAATACAGGCATGGATCAGAGGTGTCATATTAATGGAACTCCTTAGGGAGCTATGGGGAATAAGAAGTCATTACCCATACTCTCATTCTCAAGTATGAATATGCATGAGAATTACCTGGGTCCCATCCTGGAAATTCTGGCTGGGTAGGTCTGGGTTGGCCCTTGATCTTCATCTTAAATAAGCCTTCCTAAAACAATATGGTGGTTCCTAAAACAATATGGAAGTTCCTTAAAGATTAAAAATGGATCTTTCATGTGATCCAGAAATTCTGCTTGTGGTTATACACCCAAAGGAAATGAAAACAAGATATTGAATAGATATATGCACTCCCATGTTTATTACAGCATTATTCACAATAGCCAATATGTGGAAACAACCTAAGTGCCCATCAACAGGTGAGTGGACAAAGAAGATGTGTTTTATACACACAGTGGAATTTTATTCAGCCATGAGAAAGAAGGAGATCGTTCCATTTGCAGCAACATGGATGGAACTTTAGAACATTATGCTAAGAGAGATAAGTCAGACAGAGAAAGACAAGTACTATATGATATCACTTATATGTGGAATCTAAAAAAGCCAAACTCATAAAAATAGAGAGTAAAATGGTGGTTACCTGGGGATGGGGGTGGGGGTAATAGGACAGATTCTGTTTAAGGGTACAAATTTGCAAAGAGTAGTAAATAAGCTCTAGAGAGCTAATGAACTATATAGTGAATATAGATAATGGTATTGTACCATAATCATCAAACTTGCTAAGAGACTAGAACTCAATGATTCCAACTACTGAAAAGAAAGGATAATTATGTGGTGTGGTAGAGGTGCTAATTATTGCTACAGCAATCACATTTCAATCTATAAATGTATCAACATGTTCTGCACCTTAAATTTACACAATGTTATACGTCAAATATATTTCAGTAATTGAAAAAAAAGTCGGGCTTCCCTGGTGGCACAGTGGTTGAGAGTCCACTTGCCGATGCAGGGGACACGGGTTCGTGCCCTGGTTCGGGAAGATCCCACATGCCGTGGAGCGGCTGGGCCCGTGACCCATGGCCACTGAGCCTGTGCGTCCGGGGCCTGTGCTCCACAACGGGAGAGGCCACAACAGTGAGAGGCCCGCGTACCACACACACACACACAAAAAGTCTTTGTAGTGATGCTGATTCCTGAGGGCCACAGTTGACATTGGTCCATGGTCTTCCCTCACACCCAATATTTCCCTGTTCCCTGACAAGGAAGATATCATAATCACCTATTACTGCTTAACTAATTCCCCCAAATGCAGTGGTTTGTAGCAGCAACATTTATTACTGCATGGTTTCTGTAGGTCAAGGATCTGGCACAAATGATGGTGGGGAAGATGTAGCTGAGCCCTTGCTTCAGAGACTCTTAAGGTGTTGGCTGAACTGTAGTCATTGTAAAGCTTGAAGTTGGGAGGATCTTTGTCTTTGCAGGCAGGATTCAATTCATTTTGATCTGTTAGGCAGAGGCTTGGTTTCCTGCCATGAGGATTTCTCCAACACAACAGCTTGCTTCATTAAACCAAGCAAGCCAAGGGGAGTGAGTTCAAGCAAGATAGAAGTCACAGTCTTTTATGACCCAATCTTGGAGGTGGCATCCTGTATTCTGTTCATTGGAAGCAACTCACCTGGTCCAGTCCCCACACATTGGGAGAGGATTATTCAAGAGTGTGAATACCAGGATGTGGGGACCACCAAGGAACCATTTCAGAAGCTGCCTACTCCAATCTGCCCTCTGGACCACAGTGATTTATGTTTCTCCTCCAAGGTCCTCAAAAGTCTCATCACATAGCTCAAAGTCAAGAACCTCATCATCGAAGTGAGGTTCAGGGGTGGGTGAGGTTCCTCCAGTGTGGTTGTTTAAGTCCAGCTCCTCTGGATCTGCAGACCCATGAACTAAAGAGACAAGTTATCTGCCCCTACACACGCTGCGCACACTGGAGGGACAGGCATAGGGTAAATGCTATAGACATTTCTGTTCCAAAAGGGGGAAAATGGGAGGCACTTGTCTATAGCAATTCTGAAATCCATCTGGGCAAATGTTATAAGTTCCTTGATTAGGTCTCAATGCCTGGGGAAAAATTCTCTGTGCTCTTGGCAGCACTCTCTTTGCTCTTGGTTCTGTCCTCTTAGTCATTCTTACTTTTTCATCAAAGATGAAGGGTGTTTGCCTCTGAGCATCTCTCAATCTGCTTCCTACCAGTATAATTGGGGTTGGGGGGCCCCAAATCCTCTTTTCATTTTGTACCATCTCTGTCCCTTTTAGTTCAAGCTGAAAGTGTTTTTGCTGATGTAATTTTCTCAAACACTTTTTGGGTCTTCTGTGAATCTCATTGGGGCAATCTCCATTAGACAAAAGCCACCACCAAATCTCTTTAAGATAAGCCCTTCTCTGCCTTGGGCTTCTGCTGAAAGAGATGAGGGACAATGCTTCCAACTTTCTAGAGACCCTATTGTTCAGTTGAGAAGAAATGTGAGATACACACTTAGTCTCTTGAAAGGGTCCTTTGTGAGTCTCAGTAGTACTCTGATGCTTTGACCATTCTGAGGTCTTAACAAAAGATTGTACAGTCTCACTATTGACTTTATTTCTAGATCACTTTTGAAGATTGCTCAGAAAGCTTTTCTTAATTTTAGCATCTTTTACCACCAGAAGAAGCTGAGAATTTTCAAAATCATCAAGTCTTGGTTCTTTTTGGTTTAATAATTTTTCTCCCAATTTATCTCTCTCCTCTCATATTTTATTATAAGAAGCAAGAAGAAACCAGGAAACATGTTTAACATTTTGCTTGGAAATCTCCTGAGCTAGACCACACAGTTCATTAGGTACAAGTTCCACCTTCCATATAACTGCAGGTGACAGTGTTGCTAAGCTCTCTGTTGCTGCATAGCAAGGAATCCCCATTCCCCACAATTTCCTATAGTGTGTCCCTGTCCTTTGGAGCTCTCACTGGAAGGGTCTTCAAAGCCCAAGATATGTGTTAACAGTCTGTTCAAAGCAGTTTAGGCTTTCTCCATCATTTTTCTCAAAATCCCTCCAGCTTTCACCCACTGCCCAGTTTCTGAACCCACTTTCACATTTTTAGGTGTTGTTTTGCTTAACTCTATGGATGGAGGCCATCCTGGAGGTCTGCCCAGGTCTGGGGGCTGGATGTGGGCTCCCCCCTGGATGGGTGGGCCGTGAGATCACTGTAAGAAGAGCATCTGGGATGGGACAGTGTAATGACCCTCTGTGAAAATACACTCTTCCCCATTAGCCAATCAGATGGTTTAAACCCATCACAAAAGGGAGCTGTTAATTTATTATTGTCCCTCCCAGAGAGAACACGCACAGCCTATGGGGTGGCCTGGAGACTTGGACTCACGAAGCCTCCAAGGGCAGGAGACCCTGCCCAGGGAAATGCCATGGGAATGCTTTTGGAGACACCTGAGACTTTTCACACAGCCAAGTCAGAAGGACTTGGTCACCCTCTGGCCAGGCTTGCTCCACTTCAGTGCAAGTGGCTGGCTCCCCTCCAAGACCAGCCTTCAGCCATGGTGACTGGGCGGTGGCTGACAAGAGCAGAGGTGCCCTCAGGGGACACCAGGACACGGGGGATGAGTCACTGGGTGGTGCCAGCACCAGGCAATCCCGGCCTCCCAGGTCCTCCTCTGCATCCAGAGGTGGCGAGGCTGCACCCCTTTGGAAGGTGGACCCCCGGGAGCACAGGGCAGAAATTCCCCATCTGGTGTGTCTGGAACATGGTTCTGTACTGTCTCTAGGCGTTTTTCCAGGGCCATGCTGCAAGTTTGCAGATTCTAGCAGGCGGGAAGCCTGCTCTTTCCGGGTGGTCCCCAGAAAAGCTCTCCCACTGGCCTGTGAGAGGGAACGATGGGCATTGTGAGACAAGAACGGGCGGACAGAGCCAGTGGGGCCTGAGCTGAAGTGCCCAGACCAGATGCTGCTTCTGTCCTAGATTCCTGGTCTGTAAATTAAGGGCTGTATCTCTGTCTGGCCCTCCCCAAATTCTCATGGGCATTGGGGCCATTGTCTGGTGTGCAAATCATTAACAAAACATGCTGGGTTGCAAAATGTTGTTGATTCCTGAGCACTTTCATTAGCTCCATCTGCATTTCCCAATATCTTCCAGCTGACATCCTCCCTCCCTCAGCTTTGGCGTCAGGACCCTCTCTCTCTAGCTCGCAGCGATCCTCCTGCAACTCTTTTCTGGGATTCCTCTTGGCAATAGTTCTCTCAGCAGAAACAACAAAAGCCTTTGTCTGCCTTCAGAGAAGTCAAGGAGACTCCTTAAACTGGGTTAAGGGATGATTTTCTAGTTTTATGCTTTTCCCTGATTAGTTTAATGTACTTAAGGACTCTGCATTTTGCAAAATGATAATGTTATTTAACCAGCCCCTTTGTCTGTGGAGTTGCATGATTGATAATAAACATCCACTGATGGAAAAGCATTGTGCTAGGAGATTCATCTACACTGACTGTATAATCCTCACAACAGGTAAACTAAGGCACAGGCAGACTAGACTACAGTCAGCAATGAGTCATTCTCCAAGAGTAGTGGCAAATTCTGGGACACTCTTGACATCCAGAGGTGGATTCAATCTCCTTATTGTGAATGTGGACTGTATTCAGTGGTGGAAAGGATGGGGTGTGGCTTTAAGGCTGGATCAGAAAAGGCAATGCAGCTTCTTGTTGACTCTCTCTCAGGATCCCTATTCTTGGATCCCAGCTGCCATGTTGGTAGGAGGCCCAGCTGCCACAGGAAAGGCCACAATTCCAGAGGTCCCAGCTTCGTGACAGCCAGCATCCACTGCTCACTGTTAAGTGAGTGGTCCTTCAGATGTTTGCAGCCTCTAGGCCACACCAAGCTATTCCTG
>NW_006769482.1:1787461-1788424 GCF_000442215.2 Lipotes vexillifer
CTGCTGAATGCTGCACAAGTTGCAGATTTGCGAGCAAAATAAATGTGGTTGCTGTTTAAGACACTACATTTTGGGGTGGTTTGTTGCCCAGCAATAGATAACCAAAGGCCAGGGCTGAGATTCAAACCCAGGTCTCTGTGTCTCTAGGGACCCTCCCAAGACGCAAAATAAAAAGAGGAAGCTAACCATGCCCCTAGGTCTAGGTCTGCTGCCAGTTTTCATCTGGTCACCCTCATAATGCCAGAGCCACAACAGCCATTGATGATGAGGGCTGCCCTGCTAACACTACTATTTCTCATGCTTCCTATGCAGTCACTGTGGCTCTGGTTCCCTGGCAGACCCCTGCCAGCCACTGGAGCTGTTTGCTTAGAGGAAAGGAGGTAACCAAGGGCGCTCACTACCTCTCAGGGCCACCAGGGTGAATGCCTGCGCCTGAAAGACGGTGTTGTCTCCCCCAATTTTGGTGCCCCTCATCAGAAGCCTCGAGCTTCTTACAAGTATTTTCATCATCATGTGCCCATGAGAGATGGGGCTGAGATGCAGCTGGTGATTCACTGTTCTAGCCCTGTCGTTTGTGGGGACAGCTGCAGAGACCTGCACTGAAAGCCTCAAACCCACAGCCTGTCAGGGGTGAAGTCCACACCCGGACCCCGTGGCCAGCACTGTGGGACCACCACCAACTGGAAGTTTAAGGACAGACAATTTGACACAGCAGCTGAGGCGTGTTTGGGGTGCTGAATTCCACACTGTACCTGTTTTTACCAAGATGAGGTTCTTGGAATATGCAGTTTTCATTCCAAGACCCAGGGAACCCCAAGCACTGTTGAAGGCAGATCTTACATATGCAATGAATTTGTAATGCATTTTTCCTTTTTTAAACGATTTTTTTTTGATGTGGACCATTTTTTAAAGTCTTTATTGAATTTGTTACAATATTACTTTTTTTTTTTTTTTTTTTTTTTT
>NW_006769482.1:1788552-1797503 GCF_000442215.2 Lipotes vexillifer
CCCGTGTCCCCTGCATCGGCAGGCGGACTCTCAACCACTGCGCCACCAGGGAAGCCCTACAATATTACTTTTGTTTTACGTTTTTGTTTCTTGGCCACGAGGCATGTGGGATCTTAGCTCCCCAACCAGGGATTGAACCTGCACCCCCTGCATTGGAAGGCGAAGTCTTAACCACTGGACTGCAAGGGAAGTCCCCTGCATTTTTCCTATTTTTAAAAAAAATTGTAGGGACTTCCATGGTGATCCAGTGGTAAAGAATCCACCTTCCAATGCAGGGGACTTGGGTTCGATCCCTGGTTGGGGAACTAAGATCCCACATGCCGCAGGGAAACTAAGCCCGTGCACCACAGCTACTGAGCTCGCATGCCTCAACTAGAGGGGAGAAAAACCCGCACGCCACAACTAGAGAGAAGCCCGAATGCTGCAACAAAAAGATCCTGCATGCCTCAATGAAGATGCCATGTGCCTGCAACTAAGACCTCACGCAGCCAAAATAAATAAAAAAATAAATTAAAAAAATTGCAGTGAAAAACATAACATAAATTTTACCATCTTAGCCATCTTTAAGTGCATGGTTCAGAAGTGTTCAGTACGTTCACATTGTTGTGAAGCAGATCTCCAGAACTTTTTCATCTTCCCAAACTGAAACTGCCCCTATTAAACACCAACTCCCCATTGTACCCTCTCCCCAGGCCCTGGCACCCCATTCTACTTTTCTATGACTTTGAATCTTCTAGGGACCTCATATAATTGGAATCACATAGTATTTGCGATAGAGTCACTTAACAGAATGTCCTGAAGTTTCATCCATGTTGGAGCATGTGCCAGAATTTCCTTCCTTTCTAAAGGCTGATTAGTACTCCACTCTCTATATATACCACGTTTCGTCTACCCATTCATCCATTGGTGGACACTTGGGTTGCTTCCACCTCTTGGCTGTCGTGAACAATACTGCTATGAACATGGGTGTGCAAATGCAATGCATTTCTCTGTGTGCCTTGGGTAGCGGCCCTTTCCTCCTGGGCAGACTCAGGGCACCTTGGACCTCCAGCAGTTGGCTGTTCACGAGGTCCAGGTTTTGGCCTGACCTGCCAGCTTCCTGACAGGGTAGGGGAGTGTGGGGTCTGGCCTTCCTCGAAGGGTGCGCTGCAGCAACCTGGGCAAAAACTGGCTCCAGCAGCTGCCAGATGTCCCTACATTTAAGAGGTCCAGGTGCCACCAGACCCAGCCCATGAATTACCCATAACTAGTTTTCTGACAGCTATGGGTGTCATCCCACCTGTTGCAACAAAGAAGTTTCAAGTTTCTTTGGCCAGGTTGGCTTAAGCGTTTCCAGCACCAGTGTTTGCAAATACAGTTGTAGGGCCTATGGCTCTGGGCCTTCCGTTAAGACTGTCTGCTGAATTTGTAGGCAGACCCAGGCGGTTTGAGAAATCCTGATGGAGCAACACAAGAGAACACTTAAAGAAGCCAAATTTATTGCAAATAGATATGAAGCTGTGTCCTTCTAGTCTGGCTGTACAGCTGTGTAAAATCGTTCAGCAACGTGAGCCAACAGATACTAAGCAGAGTGAAAACCTGGCTGTAAAATTTGATCGGCTGCTGGGGCTTGCAAGACAGATGGGCTGGGTGGGTGAGGGAACTGGGCCCAAAGGTTATGCTCTGGGTGGCTCTCAGACCTACAGGGTAGTCTGGGCGTTAAGACATACGATAGCCACCCAGGATCTCTTTCACAGAGCAAAAGTAAAGACTGCAGGCTGACTGCTATGATAAACGAGAGAGATGAAGGAGAAAGGGTCATAAATTGTGGAGTTTAGGAGGTGTTAGAATGCAAAGAGCAGTGGGGAAGCGAGAAGCGTCTGATTGCATTTCCCATAGAATATGGTTTAGCTCCTAAATCAATCTCACATTGTATGCGTTTGTAGTACACTTCTGAATACCAGATCATGGGCAGTGCTCTGCAAACTGACCAGCAGCCCTAAACAACACCAAACAGCTCAGAGATGATAACAATGCTATCAGGACCAGAGGGCATTCCCTGGGGCCAGAAAACCAGCTGTAGTTCCCCTTCAGCTCTCACCAGCCCTCAGAGAGGAGAGGCTGAGCAAGCAGTGGGCAGCTGCCCCCATACCCAGCTCTCACCATCTCCTGCTCTATCTGCACGGCTCTTGTTGGGGCTTTAACCTGTTTGCCCCATGGCAGCCTGACAGACGCCCATCCGGCTATACACTGAGGGCTGGGAGCTGCTGCAAGGATTACTGGGCTCTGCCCCTTGTGTCTCAGAGCTGGGTGAACACCCTAGACAATGGCCAAGCTCTGGTCCCATCCTGAAGGCTCTTTGTGGTCATGATTTCGTCTTCTGTGTGTATCGGTTTGAATTGAAACTTATCTAAGCAAGAGAAGGATGACCACAGGAGCAGCAGTCCTGGCTTAGTTATCCCCCAGAGAGTTGGATTTGTACAGCAGAGAAAAGCAAAGCTAAATTCAGTGTATCTAGAAGTGAACAGAAAGGGGAGAACCATATAGCATAGCTGAGTGTATAGAGTCAGAGTGGCACTTGGAGGGAAATTTAGAAACTACAATCATGGGATAAGAAACATATGATTGAAAGAATTTTAACCAAGTACTAACCCAAGAATCTAGAAAAAGACCAGCAACGCAAACCTAAACAAAAGGAAAGAAGGAAGAAAAACAAATGCAGTCATATTTGAAACAGTAAATAAGTGAGAAACACACCCAGTAGGTAAGATCCATGAAATCCGAGACCTGTCTGTTCTCCCCAAAACTTACACAGGCACAGAAAGCTCTTGCAAATATGATTAGGGAGGAAAGAGAGCTGACATAGTGCTAGAGGTAGAGAGAGCTCAAATATAAGAGGCTAAAATATCAATTTTATATCAATAAATTTGGAAATCCAGATAGGATTGATGACTTTCAGAAAACAAATTCCATCAAACTGAATCAGAGGAATTCTGAATGTATCAAAAATTATAGAATAAATGGAAAACATAGTCAAAAGTTCTGCCTCTATGAAAGGCACTGTCCTTTCACAGGTTTTAAGACTCATGCAACCTTAAAGGGAAGGCCCATTCCCACATTATTTAACATATTTTTTCATGGGATTAAAAAAGGGATTTAAAAAGTTTTCTATGCTATTCTACAAAGGTGGAAACACACTTGAGAGTCAAGTTGAACAGAATAAAAATGTATGTAAAGTAGACATATATTTAATGAAGAAGTATCATAAATTTAATGATATAATATTTAATGATGATGTTCTGGAAGCATTTCCATTATTGTCAGAAAAAATACTTGTATGGCTACCACAAATACAGATATTCAACACTGTTTATAAGATCTCAGCAAAAACAGGGAAAAAATAAGTAGAAATATTTAAAAGGGAGAGACACAATTGTAATTATTTGCATATAAAAAATCCAAGATAGGGGCTTCCCTGGTGGCGCAGTGGTTGAGAGTCCGCCTGCCGATGCAGGGGACACGGGTTCGTGCCCCAGTCTGGGAAGATCCCACATGCCGCGGAGAGGCTAGGCCCGTGAGCCATGGCTGCTGAGCCTGCGCGTCCGGAGCCTGTGATCCGCAATGGGAGAGGCCACAACAGTGAGAGGCCCGCATATCGCAAAAAAAAAAAAAAAATCCAAGATAGTAAATCACACTAATTTGAACTCATATAATTTAATTGAGTAGCTGGACCCAAGATAACTTTACAAAACCTAATTCATTTTCCAAAAGCCAGCAAAAGGATAATGTAATTTTTAAGGAAATGTTCTATTCATATCATTATTGAAAACTGACAATATCGTGTAATATACATAAAAAGATACACATTGTTATGAATTGAATTGTGGACCCGTCCCCAAATCCAGATGTTGAAGTCCTAACCCCCAGTACCTCAGAATGTGACCTTATCTGGAAGTATAGTTATTACAGTTGTAATTATGTTGGAGTAGGGTGGCCCCTACTCCAACACGACTGGTAACCATATAAGAAAAGGAAATTTGGAGACAGACACACATATGGAGGACGCCATGTACAGATGAAGACTGAGATCAGGGTGATGCTTCTACAAGCCAAAGAACACCAAAGGTCGCCAGCAAACCACCAGAAGCTGGGAGACAGGCCTGGAACAGATCCCCCGCTCATGGCCTCAGACAGAACCAAGCCTGCTGACACCTTGATTTTGGACTTCCGGTCTCCAGAACTGGGAGACAATACATTTCTGTTAGTTAAGCCACCTAAGCTGTGGAACTGTGTTATGACAGCCCTGGCACATTACTACACCTATATGTAAAACACTAAGAACATTTACTGAAGGATCTAAAAGAAGACTTGGACAAGGTGAGACATGTGCCCTATTTGTGGGTGGAAGAAGCTGCTTCCGGGAGGTTGCCTTGTAGCTGTGGAGTTCCTCTCAGAGAAAGCTGTAGCTTCCTTCCAGAATAGCAGGAGGGTGCACCTGTTGGCAGTGCTCTGGGGAAACTGGACATGTTGCCATCCTACCCCAACCCCAGCTCCTGGACCAGGGCAGAGATGGCTGCTGCTTGCCTCCTTGGGTTCCCCTCTGCATCCCACTCTCACCTGCAGATGAGGGGAGCCCCTGCACTTCCACAGGGTGGGCGACTACCAGCTCATTCCCCAGAGGGGAGAACTGGTCCATCCTTCTGAGACACCCATGTGATGAATAAACCTTTTGAGGGGTCAGGTGGAGGGAGAGTCTTGTCTTGGGGAGTTTTCACTATATCACCCACACTATCAGCCTCTCCCTTGACTTGGGTTTTTGTCCTGTGAGAAGGGGTCAGTGTAGGGCCTGGTGGGGCTGCCCGGGGGTGTCCCAAGGCCTGCAGAGCCTTCGCTGGTGCTCAATGTGTTGTGTGTGTAAATGTTGTGTGTGTATATATGTGGTATGTATATGTGTGGTGTGTGTGTGGTGTGTATGTGTGGTGTTTGTATGTGTGTGGTGTGTATATGTGATATGTGTGTGTATGTGTCTATGTATGTGGTATGTCTGTATGTGCATATGTGTGATGTGTGTATGAGATATGTGTGTATGTATGCAGTGTGTATGTGATATGTGTGTGTAGGTATGAATGTATGTGGTGTGTGTATGTGTATATGTATGTGATGTGTGTGTATGAGATATGTGTGTGTATGTATGCGGTGTGTATGTGATATCTGTGTGTATGTATGTGGTGTGCCTGCATGTGTGTGGTGTGTGTATGAATGTGGTGTGTGTGTATGTGTGATGTTTATGTGTGATATGTGTGTATGTGTGCGGTGTCTGTGTATATATGTGTGCATGTGTGTATGTGATATGTGTGTGCATGTATGTGGTGTGTATGTGTGTGGATATATGTGTATGTATGTATAAGTGTGTATGTGATATATGTGTGTATGTGGTGTGTATGTGTATGTGATATGTGTGGGTATGTGTATATGTATGTGATGTGTATATGTATATATGTGATGTGTGTATATGGTGTGTGTATGTGATATGTGTGTATGTGTTTGGTGCATGTGTATGTGTGTGTATGTGATGTATGCGTATGTGATGTGTGTGTGTGTAAGTGATGTGTGAGTATGTGGTGTGTGTATGTGATGTGTGTATATGTGTATTTATGTGGTGTGTGTATGTGTGTGGTGTGTGTGTCTAGGTGTGTGTGTATGTGGTGTGTGTGTATGTGGTGTGTGTGTATGTGATGTGTGTGTATGTGATATGTGTGTATATATGTGTTGTGTATGTGTATATGTGTGTGTAGTGGTGTGTGTGAGATATGTGTGTGTAGTGGTGTGTGTGTATGTGATATGTGTGGATGTGTGTGGTGTGTGTATATGTTTGTGTGTTTGTGTGTGTAGTGGTGTGTGTGTATGTGTGTGTATGTGTGTATATGTGGTGTGTCTGTATGTGTGTATGTGTGTGGTGTGTGTATATGTGTGTGATATGTGTGTGCCTGTATGTGTATATGTGTGGGGTGTGTGTGTATTTGTGTATGTGGTGTGTGTTTATATGTGATACGTGTGTATGTAGTGGTGTGTATGTGTGTGGTGTGTGTGTACGTGTGTGTATGTTTGTGATATGTGTGTATGTGTGGTGTGTGTGTATATGTGTGTGTATATGTGTATGTGATGTGTGTGTGTGCTGTATGTATGTGCTATGTATGTGTATGTGTGTATGTGTGTGGTGTGTGTATATGTGTGTATGTATGTGTTGTGTGTGTGTAATATGTGTGTATGTGTGTGGTGTGTGTGTATATGTGTATGTGATATGTGTGTATGTGGTGTGTGTGTGCGTGCTGTGTGTGTATGTGATATGTGTGTGGATATGTGTGGTGTGTGTATATGTTTGTGTGTTTGTGTGTGTAGTGGTGTGTGTGTATGTGTGTGTGTGGTGTGTCTGTATGTGTGTATGTGTGTGGTGTGTGTATATGTGTGTGTATGTGTGTATGTGATATATGTGTCTGTATGTGGTGTGTGTATATGTGTGTTTATGTGTGTATGTGATGTGTGTATATGTGGTGTGTGTTTGTATGTGATATGTGTGTATGTATGTGGTGTGCGTGTGTGCATGTGTGTGTACCTGTGTGTATGTTTGTGATATGTGTGTGTGGTGTGTGTATATGTGTGTATGTGTGTATGTGATATGTGTATATGTGTGTATGTCTGTATGTGATATGTATGTGTATGTGTGTATGTATGTGGTGTGTGTATGTGATGTGTGTTATGTGTGTGGTGTGTGTATGCATGTGTTGTATGTGTGTGTGATGTGTGTGTGTTGTGTGTGTATGTGGTGTGTGTATGAGTGTGTATGTGTGTGTTGTGTGTGAGTGTGTGTATGTGATATGTGTGTGTGTGTGTGTGTGTGTGTGTGTGTGTGTGTGTGTAGTGGGACGAGGCAGGAATCTTCATTTGCTACAGACGTCCCACTACAGAAGTTCTGGAAATCATACTGCCTGAAACCCTGGGTCAGGGCTAAGCCACGCCAATTTGCATTCACAGATTGTATACTAAATATGGTTGAAAAGCTGGGAAACAAATACAGTCTGGATAGTCTTGTAGAGAAATAAACCCCACGCTCAGTGGGATGCTGGCCTCCCCTTCCTGCTGTCTCGGGAGAAGGCTGGGGCAGTGTGGCCTCCAGCTCGTCTTTTTGTCCAGGGAGCAGTTTGTCAAGCAGCGGGGGCTGGTGGTCACACCCTCCCTCTGTGGTCAGAGGCCCGGTGAGCGGGCAGGACACTGTTTAGACAGAAAGGACCTGCCTTTCTGTCAACCCTGGAGCATTTGTCTCCTGTCCGGGAGCTGTTTACAGGAAGCCTTAGGAGCTCCCGGTGCAGCGAACATTCTCAGGGCAGGTGCCCTGGACAGCTGCCAGGCCCAGCACCTGATGCAGCTCTGTTCTCTGGCTTTGCCAAAAAGTCCAAGTTGATGGTTTGAAGAATATTGCTAGTTATCTATAAAACAACATATTAATAGCTGAATTCTTTTACCTGAGAAAGTTCCAGTATTGGTACTTTAAATACTTTCGTCCTTGGAAATTTATTTAATCTTTATTGTGCAAATATCTGAGTCTGTTGCATTTGGGTCCTAGTTCATGACTTTCCTATCAGAGATCCTCTTTTCTGATGGTATATGATATATGATTTGATACCTATCTATGATATATGTCCATACCTATATCTGTACCTCTGTCTATCTATGTATTGTATATACTGTTACTTAACTGGATATAAATGGAACAACCTACTTCCTCTCCGCATCTGCTCTCCCAGTTCATCTTCCTAGGACCATGTTGTTGTAATTTCAAATGTGAAGTGTTCTCAATTGTCCCTCAACCTAGTGATTCAGGCTTCCAGGTCCCGGCTCCCGTTTCATCAATCTGTAGTTGTCTGTCTGATACTGCTCTTGCCTTTTGGTGCCCATTCAGCCTTGTTCCCTGTGCACAACCAGTCCCCCAGGTGTCCCCAAGGGAGGTGTCCCCTGGGGCAGCTGCCTGGCCCTGCCCTCGGCAGGTTTTCTCCTCAGCCGCCTTCCAGGTGGCGGCTATGCTGGCTGCCCAGCACCCTCACAGCCATCTCCCTCCTCTTGCTTCCTTTCGGGGCTGTCTCTCTCTCTCTCTCTCTTTCTCTCTCATGAGATCTCAACTCTTTAAAGAAGGAACTGGAAGGTCTTCCTTGTCTCCTTCCGCCTCTAGGTCCCACCCAGATGCTGATACCTGTCTGTGGGCAGGCAGGGCTGAAGACTGCTCACTGCCACAGCTTCAGCATATAGGAGAAGGGGAGAGAAGAGTGTGTTTATATGAGAGCTCGCGGGAGCCTCCTTGACCCTGTAATCCTGTGACTTTCAACTCCTATGTATCAGCAGAGGTATATCTTTAAATGCCCAATGTGCACAGCAGATGAGAGCAGAGCCCGCTCAGCTGCAGTGGTGGGCTCTGGTAAGTTCTCACAACACACATAGCACCCCAGGAAGGCTTGAGAAACCAGAGGCCTTGGGGACAGCAGGGTGTGGAGTATGAGCACTTTGTCCCTAATAATTAAACAAAAGGGCTCCAGAATTTTTTTTCCTTCTGGGGCTTAAGGAAGCAACATTTGGATAACTTTATTGTTGGAGAGGAAAGAATCCTTCAGTTAAAACATCTTTTGTGTTCACCCTTTCCTCTTCTTTGTGTTTTCAGGGAAAGTTGGAAAGGAATAATTGATTCTGCTGTTTTGATGAGCAGATTTTACCATGCAGGTGGAGGAAGGCCTCGGCCCAGGAAACAGGCAAGTGTACAAACAAAGCATCTGCTCTATAAATAGTCCTCCCCAGGCATGACTCAGGGGACCTGGGCCAGAGGCTCCAACCATTCAAGCTGACAAATCCCATGTTGCTTATGGAAACGTGGCAAAAGCAGCTTGTAATTCTTTATTCTCCATTCCTGTTTAGCCTTTGGAAAGAGT
>NW_006769482.1:1797734-1804603 GCF_000442215.2 Lipotes vexillifer
AAAGAGTGTGGGCCGACTTTCCTTCCATGGCAGGTCATAACCCACATCACTGCTGATCTCGAAAATCATTGTGTCTGTCCTTCTCGGAAGACAGATGTGGAGAGTATGGAGCTCTAAGTCCTGCAGCTCCAAGGTCCTGTATAAGCAGGATTCCGGCCTCCAATATCAAGAAAATAATGCACAGGTGCTCCGTACTGGCAAATGCACAGCTTGCCTTGTTGGTTGTCAGATGTGCTCACAGCAACAGGAAAATGATCTTCTCTTTTGAAAACAGCGATTATTTACAGGGAAAGTATATGTTACATGGCTGCTCTGTGTGCCTGTCTAGAAAGTTTAGGTTGAAGGCAGAATCACAGGAAAAGCCCCTCCACCCCCACTGAATCCTTTCATGGGAATTTGTTTTCAGACAATTCTGCTGTCCTTGGGGCTTTTGGAACAAGGAGAGTGATTTACCTGGCTCTGGGCCATGTTCTGCCCATGTTTTCTTTCTCTGGTTCCATGTAGAAAGGATGGGGTGCTGGGAGATGGATTCACAGAGGGACCCAGGATTTTAACTGTCATGAGCTGGCAGCCTTGCGGAGAGACTGTCAGAGACTTGGGACAGGATATTGGTCCTTGTTTTATGACCTAGGTTGAGATGGGAGCTTTGTGAATTTTCCCTCTGACACTACTGTGATGGCTGGGTCCGTCAAAAAGACTCGTCACACGGCCTGGCAGTTGAAAAGGTCACACTGGGATTTCTTAATCCTGGGTCCACAGACCTTTAGGCAGCCAATGGATAACATTCAGGGGGTTGTGAAAATGGGTGAGGAAACACTGTGTCTTTAGTTTCACTAGCCTCTCACTTCAGCATTTCTGTCCACTGTATTGACAGGACCTCTGACCCCCCACTGGCAGAATCCCAGCTCACATCCTTTTGGGACAATTGTTATAGACACCTTAACATTCCCTTTATGCTTATCAATACCTCCAGGTTGTAGTTTATAGACAAAGCATTAATTCGTTATTTAGTGTCTTCATGAAGAACATTTCAAATTAAGAAAAATTTTATAATTCTAGTTCACTCTAATTGGCTTCCTTTGTAATCTTGTGCATTTTGTTAATTTAAAAACATTATTCCATGAAGGGGGTCCGTAGACCTTGCCAGACTGCCCTAAGAATCCAGGCATGGAAGTTGTTGGGGCCCCTGTGGGAAGTTGCACTCTTGGGCAGGAGAGTTGAGTCTGTGTGGGCCCTGGCAGAAGAGCCTTCTGGTGCCTCTTCCCAACCAGCGTTTGTAGTGAGGGGGGTGGCCCTTGTTTACTATTAGTACAAATTATATGCCTATTCATTCATGTACAGAACAATGACACAATTACTTGTGTGGGATGTACATGGAATTTTAACTTAGATGAAATTGCCTTTTGAAGCAGTTTTCTTATCACCTAAAACTGGAAAGGTGAATTTCTTACATCAGTAAGGATAAGTTAATGTAGATGGATATAGAAAGACAAACTCTAGTACAAAATATGCCCTTAAAAGTTCTTTTTTGGGGGCCTGGTTTTTTGAGGTAGTGAAATGCTTAGTAATTCCTGATATGGCCCCTTTTGGGGTGATGTTCATCGCTGATGTTCAGTTGATAACCTTGGTAGAGAATTCTAACCTTCTTTTCATGTGCACAAGTACAGATACATGAGGCACTTTGGTTCACAGTAGAATTCCCCATGAGCAGTTTCCTATGATGCACCGAGGGAGAGGAACCGCAGTGTGTGGACCCCGAGGATAGATGCACATATGGTTGCTATGGCGGCTGCTGACTGCTGGGTGAGTGCAGAAGGCCGGCCTAGGAGGGTCCCCAGGGACATCAGCAGCCCACGTGGATCCTGTTCTTGCAACACCCCCAACTTCAGTTTCCATGAAGAGAACACTTCTCATCTTAGTTTAGAAATAGATGATCATACTTAACTTTCCTAATCAGAATACAAAGTACCAGAACACCAGAGATGTTCATGGAATCAGAAAGAGCAGAAGCAGTTCCATCTACCAGTTAATTTCACTGGCTGAAGCAAAGTTATTGTAAAAGAAAATTAACACCGATTTCATTTCTTGTTAGTTTCCTATTTTCTCTTTAGTCCCTTTTTGTGATTTTGTGAGCCAGACAGTTTCTTAGGAGGCATATCAAACATAGAATGTGTGCTGGATGGGCACTCCACCACTAGCAAGTGTTGAAAACTGCTGTGTTTCACCTGTTCCGTCTGGGCTGGGGAGACATGCATACAGGCTCAGAGTTGTCTGTCTTTTGCTACTGGAGATGGTCCTGTCATTGGTGATCTACTCAGACAACCTAGGACAATGATCAGGCCCACATTCCCTGGCCAAGATTCCATGAGTGAGCTCAGCATTTGTGGGCTGTCAATACCTTCAAGGTGAGAAGTTGAAAGTGCCAACATCTTATTTTGTTTGTGTTCAGAAAAAAACCCCCTAACACTTATGTGGTTTAGCGGATAGTCTGCCTTACTTTGTGTAAGTGAGACGTTTGTGACTATGATGAAGGGGACATGAAGACCCATGAGACCAGGCAGCTCCTTACTCACCCAAAGCAGGGAGGAGTTCTGCCCCCAGAACCCTGGCCACCCTCTCAGATGTGGTGGTAACATGCAGATAGGCCAGGGGGATGCAAGAATATCAGTGCTGATTCTCTACTTCCTAGGGCATGGCGAGGCCGGGGACCACTCAGGTGACTGTGGAGCAGTCAAATGGCAGGGCTGGCCAAGGGTGGGCTGGGCAGGTTGTGTCCAGGGCATCTCCTGAGTCCCTGCACCTTCCAGAGGGAGTGCTGGTCTGACGGTCTCTGCTGGGACCCAAGGCTTTCCAGAGTTGCAAGGACAGAAGGGCCCAGGTGTGGTGCTGGAGTTGGGTCAACTTAGCAAGGCTGGAACTACACTGACCACCATGCCCTCGTGCATAGCTTTCTATTCCCACATAGCAAATGATTGCAGGAACCAGCACCCATTTATTACCTCACAGTCTCTGAGGGTCAGAGGTCCAGGAAGGACTTATCTGGGTCTTCTGCTCAGGGTTTCAAGGTATTGGCTGGGCTGCAGTCTCATCTGGTGGCTGGACTGGAGAGTAGTCTGCTCCTGACTCATTCAGGTTGGTGGCAGAGCTCATTCCATGTGACCACAGGATGGAGGTTCCCATGTTCTTGCTGGCGCCCTGCAGGGACTGTTCTTAGCTCCCGAAGGTGCTCCCAGGCCCTTTCCCTGTGGCCCTTCCACAGCCCCTTGCATAGCAGGCCGGCTCCCTTCTCCAAAGCCAGCATGAAGAGAGGACCTCTAACTTCAGCGGGGGTGGGGGTGGGGTCCTAGTCCTTCTCTCAAGGGCTTTCATTAGATTAAGTCAGGTCCCCCTGAAGCATCTCTTTTGGGATAACTAACTTTTAAAAAATTTGAGCCTTTAATAACATCTGAAATCTTGCTTCATCTTTGCCGTCTCCTATGGGTAATTGGGCAGCAGCAGCGAAGTTTGGGCCACTTGCACCTGCAGTTGGTGTGGGGTACAGCTCACCTTCAGCTCCCGAGGGTCCCTGATGGCTTATCTGAGCTCCAGCCTAGGTTCCTGTGCAGGCTCATGGCGAAAGATGCCAGCTCCCTGTGCATTGGGGTTGGAAGAGGTGAGGGGGACATGGATACCCATCTCCAGCTTGTCTCTAGGGCGCCTGCTGTCCCCCACCTCACGTCTGTTGGCTGAGCTACAGTGAAGCCAGGCCCTCCACCAGATGCAGGACTCTCCTTTCCATCAGCCCCATCCTTGTGGAAGGCCTGGTCCCTCTGTGTCTTGTACCCCTTATTCTCTGCCAGGCTTAGTGGGTCAGCCTCTGATGGAATAACAAGTGGCCCCTGGGGTCAGCATGCTATGGCCAGAGTTCAAGGTGGCCAGGCTAGGGACTGTGTCCTCATGAGACCACCCCCATTGTGGACATCTTCATTGGTCTCCACCTGTTTCAGGAGCCAGTTCTTGGTTTCACTGTTTGCAGTGAGGGCCCCACCCCCGATACTCCATTCCACACACGGAAAAACTTGAGAGTAGAAAGAAGAGGTTCTTTCCCCAGGTCACATGGGGAATGATTGGGGATTTGAAATCCATGGGCTGACTTCATCACCCTCTGATGACTGTTGGTTGTGGCCTCGAAGTGCAAAGCCTCAGGGAAGTTACACTCCAGGCTTCCATTTGTGTTACCATGGCACCGTAATTCCTCCTCCATCAGTGTTGGAAGGGACATTTTAGGCCATGAGCATGATGTTTTGCTAAATAGCCCAAGGACCCACTCCTCTGCAAAGCTTTCTACCCACTGATCTTCCCACAGACATGCATCTCCTTTTCTCTGTGATCCTTGGTGCTTTGCATAGATGTTGCACAAAATTCCATTATGGTCCCCTACAGGCTTTATTATAATTGCTGGCTTGTATGCCCATCTCCTGGCTGAGCAGTGAGCTTTTGGAGACAGGCAGCCACACCTTTTGATCTGTGCAACCCCAGTACATAGTTCATGACAGGCACTTGGTAAATGTTGACTGAATGAAGAAGATGAAGACACAGAGTTGTGAGTGACAGAGACAGAATAACATCTGGGTCTCACTGTTTACCAGTCAAGTAAAAACTTCGGCATCTGTGACTCTAGGTCACCTGTAAAAGAGAGAGATTTTGTCAGCACTGAATGATGAGACAACCACTTCCCGAGATTCCTTCTGGACCTTACAGTTCTTTTTAAGATTCACTCTAGGTTTTTGTCAAAGATACAGGTAGTCATTTGATCCAAAGACGTAGACTGTGGATTTAGCAGAGCTGAGTCTAAATCCTGTTTTTGTCACTAATGAGCCAGATGTTGGGCCCTGGCAAAGTGACCTGAGCTCCCTGGGCCTCAGCTTATTCCTCCATAAACATGGAGATGATAATAAGAGCCGGAGTTCAGGGTGGCTGTGAAGTTCACCTCCCAGGGGACTCACTGAAGCTGTGCTGTCATTCATTCACTTGCTCAGCAAACATCCATTTGTGCCTTGCTCCTGGCCAGGGCCTCGGATTCTGAGGATGAAGACCTGTGAGAGCTCAGTTGTGTGGGAGAAGCCAGACATCAAAACAGAAGATTGGGACCCAGGTGATAATACTGTCGACCACATAGGTGGGGGACCCATGCTGGGATGGAAGTGAGGGAAAATCAAGGAAGGCTTAAATAAAAATAACAAAGGGCTTCAGTTGAGTTTTTAAGATGGGGTCAGGGGTAGGTGTTCAATATACACTAGGTTTTCTCCACTCACTGTCATTAATTTTTCTATAATCAAGTACAGCCAATCCCACACTTATGCAACTGCTCCTTTCCAAAAGGTCTTTCTCAACTTGAACTTTGCATGAGAAGAGACAGAAACAAACTCTGCAGCTTTCTTTCTTTTTCTTTTTTTAAAGATTGCTTTGGATTTAAAGATATGGAACCCTCTGTATATGCACACAACTTCATATCTGTTTACTTGTTCCAAAATTCTTTAATGTATTGAACTTATGTGCAGGCGGAGAGAGGTTTGGCCATGTTCATACTTCAATCTGCTCACTTTGTCCTCTTGTCTGTGAGCAGGTCCTGCCCTTCCCGGCTGGGTCCTTCTAGGCACGGCCACATGCAGCCTGGTGTTTGCGGGGGCCAGCGCTGGGGACGGAGGGGTGGGCCAGCTCCTTGGGGAGGGCTCCCCTGCAGCCTCCGCCCTTCCGTCTCTGGGGGGCTCATCCCTGAGACTGTTTTGTGCTATGCTAGGGACCTGGCTTCTCCAGGACCATGCTCCTCGACTCTGCCCTGCACTGTGCCCTGGAGGCTGATGTGTACAGAACTGTCAGACTGCTCTCCTACATTTGTCTTCATTTTAAGGTTCAGCCAGTGGGGACCCCCAGCAGGACACAGGTCCCTGTAGGTGTCTTCGACCCTGGACACTTGGCCCCTCTCCTGTGGGTGATGTCCCCCCAGCACACTTGCTCTTCTCTTTGCCCAGCAAGCTCTCCCCACACCTGGCCTCTTTCCTGGTTCAGGATCCTGCTTAGGACTACCCTGGGAGCTCCTCTATGCCCACGTGGACGGTGCCCCTCAGGAAAGTGCCCACGTGGATGGTGCCCCTCAGGAAAGCATCACATGGTGCTCCTACTTCCCCTCTCCCACATCCTTTCTCCTTTATTATTTTTCAAAGCATGCATCCCTCCCTGAAATCCATCATGCAGCTGTGCTCCTGTTTCCAGGTAGGTGAGCTCTAGGAGAGAAGAGACATTTTCTATCTTAGTCACCAGTGAATCTTTACCACCTGGATCAGGGTTTAGCCCGTAGTAGGTGCTCAATAAATATTTGCTGAGCAGATAGATGAATCAAGGTTGTTTCATTCTGCAATGTCAGTATTAGGCGATTGACACCAAGGAGCTAGAAATATACTTGAAAGCGGTACCAAGACCCAAGTCCCTCAGATGAGTCCAATTTCTCTGAATAGGCGCGTTCTCCCTTCCTCTGCTTTCTGTGCTTGGTAGCAAGCCCTGGGAAAGGAGAAAAAGGGGCATTTCAATGGACTACTGGAGGGATGTAGAGATGCCAGAGAGAAGAGAAAGCCATCTGGCTCCGGGGATCCCGAAGTGCCCGACCACGCAGGATTGCGAGTTCTGGTCCAGCACCCACTCAGGAGATCCTTTTTTTCCGGCCTTGAGGAAACAGCCTGAATGCTTAATTGTCATTCAGTTTGTTTTCCTCTCTAATCTCCGAAGCAGTGACCACATCCTTTCTCTTTCTCATTTTATCTGAGCCTCCTGAGAAGTTCACACGAGTCACAGTTAGCGGTCTGAGGAGCGGGGTGGGAGGAAGGGCTTCCTGC
>NW_006769482.1:1805070-1814371 GCF_000442215.2 Lipotes vexillifer
TGCTAGTGATTGCGTGTGTCAGTTGGCGTGCAGATTCTGAGTCAGATGGGGCTTTCCTCTTCAGCTTAGCAGACAGTCATCATGTGCACAGTTGTGTTGGCTTTTTTTTTTTAAACAATCTGAGAGTGCAATGTAAAATCTGAAAAACTGATCATAAAAGTTATTCAGATGGCATTTTCTTTCCTTGGAAAGCTGGTGGCTGTTTATGTCCTTGGGACTCTAGCTTCTGATGATGCAGCAATACGAATGGCTCTTTGAGCCCGGGGAAGTTGACTGGAATGCTGGCGATCACCTTAGAGAAAGGAAGGCTGGGTGTTGGTGTTCGTGGGGCAGTGATGTGGGAGTACAGACAGGGGGGTCTGCCACAGGGTGCTAAACAGACCTGGGCTTTTAGATGTGCCCCTAGCCCACAGACCCCTCACCAAATCCCAGCTACTCAATTGGGGTCCCTGGACTGCAGCACTGGTGTCGCCTGTTAGAAATGCAGAGTCTTAGGCCACCCTCCACCCCCCACTCCAGGATCTACATTTTGGCCAGGTGCCAGGGGATGCATGACTGTCAGCATGGAAGCACCGCTCACCCCCTTCAGGCTCCTGCGAGGTTCGTGGCACCAACCAGTCTCTGAGGGCCTTTGCTGGGGAAGTGGGCCAGGTCTGAGCAGAGCAGAATGGGCGAGTGGATGTGTCCCACAAGCCCCTCCTGTCAGTGTGACCTCTGAATAAGGTGGGCACTGGGCTCAATGTACTTTGGGCTGGAGATGCTGCCTAGCCCAGGGAATGCTTGACGCCTAAGAGGATCTGGGCCTGGGATATGTGGGATGGTGTGCCACAGTATGCCCTTCCAGAGGGTCCTGGTGGTGGCGGTGCTGGGGGTCTGCTTTCTGGTCCCTTTCCCTGCTGCTCCCCACTGTGGCCTTCTGGGCTGTCCCTAGCTGGCCTCCTTGGCATGGGGAGACATAAAGGGACCCGAGGCCACGATGTCTGTCCTTATGATTCAGGGCACTGTGTCTGTCCAGCATTTGCTGCCTGAAACAGGAGGTTGTCCCTGTGGCCCAGTGGAGTATCGCTCCTGCGGCATATCTAAAAGGTCAGACCACACTCCTGTGATTTCTCCTATTGTTTCCTTCAAGCACAAAGTTAATCTCACCAAGTTCCTTGTGAGCTCCTTATCTCTTTGGGCACCCCGCCTGCGCACGCAGTGTATTTCCACAGCCCTTGTTCTCCATGACCAGTGTCCAGAGGCCTCCCTCCAGCCCCTCCTCCTGCCCCCAGAGGATGAGGCCTGAGAAATGAGCTGTGGGGCCACAGATGCATCACAGCGCATCCTGTGCTCTTCCTCATTGTACTTTTGCTGTGACCACTGTCGCTCACCATTTGACAAGCACCTGGGCATTAGCAAGTTTCGCGCTTTCTTCCCTTTTTGTTGTGTGTGGCTTAAAGGTTCTGTCATCACATGGCTCAGGAAATAATCTATGTCCAAGTGACTCCTCTCAGAAACCCTGGAGGTGTTTTATATGGCAACATGGTCCCCGGTTGCCTACACTGTCTTTGGTTGGTTAAATTCTTTGTGACCTAGATTTTTAAATTCAACAATATTTGCAGAACCTGTGACACATGCCATTGAAGCTTGTCTCCCCTACTCCATCTTAAGGCCAGGAAAGGCTCTGGCCTTAAACACCTGTTTTCACAATTGGTCAGGGTTAGTGCATCCTTCCAAGTTCAAAAGACACAGGCAGGTAGCATGCCCAGCCCCAGGCCTGGCAAACAATGAACTCTCAGTAAATGTTCTACACAATTATTTCTGGGTGTTCATTGTAATGACCTTAACATGCCCCCAAATAGGAAGATGCATTTTATAACAAACCTGGAGCTTTCCCCAGTCCGGCTGGACACTCTGAGCAGTACAACCTCCCAGACCCCAACTCACAATGTCCAGGAATCTGTATTCTAACCAGACCTTATTCAGCCAGGGCGGGTGACACTTGGGAACAGGGCTCCTGAGTGAGAACCACAGTGGATTTTGCCCCAGTATGTTCAGAACAAGTTAAACAATGTGTTGCTGAATTGCTTAAAGGGATGGCTGTTAACCCAAACTGTCTGACGTCAGCAGATGACTGATGCTGTGTGTCCCTAAGCCCTCTTTGTGTCATCATCTGTCCTCAGAAGACAGATGATGGACAAGTCAGGCAAGAATAGCAAAGGGCTTTCTTCTGGCTGGGGAAACCCTTTCTCAGCTTCCCAAATCTACAGGGGCATAGAGCTGCAGAAGGCCCCGAACTGTGGGCTGAGGCAGAGGTCAGAGAGTCTCATGTTGGCCCCACCATTCTGACCCCCACTTCCCTTTGGCGTCTGACACTGTCTTCACAGGGGGCGGGGAGGGGGGCAGGTGAATGCTTAGTGGTGTCTTGAAGAGACCTGGCCTTAAAAGGGACACTGGTGTCTGGGATTGTTCCCATGAAGCTGCGAAGGTAGATGGCGGGCTTCGTGATCTAAGGCCAATTAGTTACTCTTCTTGCAGTCAAGGACTGCAGCATGAAGAAAAGACTCACAGTGGATGTGAGCGAGGGCTTTCCCATGATGTTTCCAATCCATGGCATGTCCAATCTGATCTGCAGCCATGAGTGTGACCCAGGCACCTGTCCAGGACTCTGAGACCACAGATTCTCAATGTTTTGGGTTTTTGAATAATTGTATGTGTTGGCAAAGGGCTCTGGGGCACTTACCTGACCACTGGTTGGAACCATGCCCCTGGACTTGGGTCATTTTCTGCTGCAGGGAAGAGAAGACAGCTGGCAGGTGACTACCAGGCTAGAAAAAACTGTTCATACTTCTCTTGGCCAGGGATGCTGAAGAAATGGGCTGGGGTGAGGACTTAGCACTAAACTTATTCATCTAGTTGAGATTGTTTTGTGTTCTAACTCCTGATTTTGGTGCTACCTTCCTCCTCATTTCTGAAAAAAAAATTTAGGTTCCAACTGCACTTTAAAAATACCTAGGCTGCCTGGAACTCAAATAGACACTTGTTTGCTAATGTTCACAGCAGCTTTATTCACAATAGCTAAAAGGTGGAAACAACCCAGTGTCCATTGGCGGATGAATGGACAAACAAAATGTGGTAAATACATATGTATTAATCAAGTTTTTTCATTTTTTGTAATGCTTATGCTTTGACATCTTGCTGACCCTGGAGGGACTGTCCCTCCCAGGGCCAGCCAGTTCCTAGAGATAGTAACTGACTTCCTTGTGAGCACACCTTTCACATGAAAACCAACCCATCCAGAGCCCACAATCCACCCCCTCCTCTATCTGGCTCTCTTACTCAGGTTATTTTCCACCTGCCCTAATAACACCAGGTCCAGATTGCAGGTAACTAAGGACAGCCTCGATGCGCCAGAGTCTGCTGAAATTATTCAAACTAGCCAATGCTAAGCCTGCTCACTCTGCCTCACCTGTTTCTTCCCACAGAAACCACATGTCCTCCTCTGCCTCCTCCCTGACCCTGGTGCTTCCCTGTGTGGCCCTGCATGGCATGCCCTGCCTCCTGTTTCTAGGGATCTGTGAGTATAAAAACTTCGTCCTTCAGGACAGTCATTTCCATGGCTGTGTGTCTTACCATGCCTGAGCAGGTACATTTAAAACAGCATACAATGAAATATTATTCAACCATAATAGGGAAGGAAATTCTGACAATGCTACAACATGGCTGAATCTTGAGGACGTTCTGCTTAGTGAGATAAGCCAGTCACAAAACGACACATATTGTGCGAGTTCATTTATATAAGACTAGTCAGATTTGCAGAAACACAAAGTAGAATGGCGGTTGCCAAGGGCTGAAGGGAGGGGAGAATGGAGAGTTAGTGCTTAATGGGGATGGAGCTTCAGTTTGGGAAGATGAAAGAGCTCTGGAGATAGATGATGGTGATGGTTGCACAACAACGTGAATATACATAGTGCCACTGAACTGTACAGTGGATAATGGTTAAAATGGTAAATTTTATGTTATACATGTTTTATCACAATTTAAGAAGGCAACTCGGCTGCTGGCAGAGGTGTCCTTTAGCCCCCATGGGTCATGGCTCCTTGAGGGCAAGATGAGGTCATTGTCACATCTCCCCAGCACCTGGCAGGCGCCTGGCCTCAGGTGCCCACAGTGGGGGTATCAAACCATGGCTCACCCACCCACAGAGCTCTGCTTCTTCCTCACATTTTGTCAGCTTCAGGAGGCTGGTTGTCTGCTGGCCCAGGGGCTTTTCCATGATCCCAGTGGCTGCTGAGATGCTTCCCTCTTAGCAAATCAGCACAGAAAGGCAGCTTCCTGGCAAATAACGCAGGAGAAGCAGCTGGTCCCATGAGTGTGGGGCTTCTCTGGCCTGGAGGGGCAGCTGCTACCTGAGAAATGGCATTGGGGTGGGAGTCCAGGCCCTGCTTGTTTAGGGAGGCCAGGATCGCTGGGGGCTATTCTACACCTGGCTTTCTGCCTCATTTTGCATTTTCATTCATTTGGAGGCATCCCTGCCTCACCTGAAATGCCCAGGAGGTTGCACACACCAGGACGTCTGGGGGTGAGAAGATTCAGTGTGGTAGGCGGCTCCACCTGCTGTGATTTGATGCAGCCCAAGAGCACCTGCCCCTTTAGTTTTGATAATTAGAGTTTGGATAGGCTCCAAATGAAACCACAACCCAACCCTAAAGGAAACACCCTAGCACTGTGCCAACACAAAGCTGAGCTTTTCTGAGGACCCCCGACTCCCACATCATAGGCCAGGGAACACGTGGTCTCTAGAGCTGGGGAGACTGTAGACGTTTGTCTGCTTCCTTTCAAGGCTTGAGGCTGCTTTGCCTCCCCTCCCCAGTCTTGCAGGTTCTTTTGAAAACCCCCGACTCCTGCTTTCAACTCTTTCCTCTGGTCTCTGATAAAAGACAAATTAAGAATCACTTCTAACAGTCTCCCTGAGAGCCAAAAGGGCTTGTCTGTTGAGACAGGACATCAAAGAGCAGAGCTCAGGTGCACCCTTGGCCTGAGACGGTGGGAGGAGGGAGTGTCTGCAGCCCCTAGGTCCCCTGCCCCAGGCTGCATGGCCACAGTGCTGCCTGGCCTCCTGACAGGCCTCCAAAATCTGCCTGGGCACAAAGCCCAGGGCAAACCCTGCAAAGAGCCGAGCTGCCTGAAGACGACATTGTGATTTCCCCATGAAGAGCAGATTGACCACCGTCCATTTCCCTGGGTGGCACGGTTTGAGCTTCACAGAGATTCTCCCTTGCTTTACAATGTTTACAGCAGCTCAAGGAGTGACTGTGTTCTGGTTCTAGAGTCCAGGGCACCCCCATTTGCAGACTGCCCCCTGCTGCCCTGGGCCTGCCTCCAGTTCCTGGCTAACGGCATCTCTGTCCCCATCTCAGCAGTGTCAGGACACCCACCATGGGCCTGGGCCTGGGATTTGGGCTGGTGAGCTTACTAACTGGCCCAAGGCCTCACCTGGCTGCCGAGGTTCCCAGAGCCCTGCTCTGGCCGCGGGCTGCAGGAGTGTGGGAATGAGTGTGCATCTCTCCCTGCACTCAGGGCTGGGGGTCTGGTTGGTGACAGGTTATTTGTAGGGTTTTTTTCTTTCCCATCTTCTTGACTGCGGCCTCCTTGAGGGGAGGGTTGCAGAATCACGATTCTGGCTGTTCTTTAAGTACCAAGCACTCAGGCTTGGCTTTGGAGAGCATGGAGTGGTGCGTGATACACCATGCACCATGGAGTGCCTGCTGGAGACCAGACACTCACAGGTCCAGCAACCTGATGCTGAATCACCATCTACCCAACGCTTAGCGGCACCAAAGAAGCTCCACTTCACTTTGTCCATGGATTCAGAGGTCAGGATTTCAGGCTGGGCCTGTGGGAAGACTCACTCCATGGGGGTGACTGGGCAGCTGGGGCTTGGGTCACCTGGATGTGCTTCTCCCACAGATCCATGTGCTGAGTGGAGCCCCTCTGTGTGGTTTGGGCTTCCTTCCAGCATGTCGGCCTCAGGACGGTCAAGTGTCTCCTGAGGTGACCTCAGCTTCGGAGCCAGAGTCCGTGAACAAGGCGGATGCTGCGAGGTTGTTGGCGTGAAGCCTTGGAAGGTACCAGACACCCGGGGAGGGAGCAGCAGAGACTCCAGGGGGAGGCACAAGGACCCACCCTCAGTGCCCAGGGGCAGATACCACACTGACTTGTGTGCTTTTCTCAGGAGGAAGACGTTTCCACGTGGAAAGAATTGCATCCTGGTGTCAGACGTGCAGGGACTTGAGTGAATGAGGTGCATCAGGCCGCAATCACTCTGGGCCTCAGGCTTCCCATCTGGGCAGCCAGGGTCCGTGACAGTCACTTTATTAGGGTGGAATGCATGCTCCACACCAAGCCCTCTTCCCCGTGGTCCGCGGGGCTGTTGGGCACTGCACTGTAGTTGGCCCCCTCACCCCCGCCCCACGCTCCTCTCTGCAGCAGAGACTGGTTTTGATTTGGGTGTGAGGAATTCGCCCAGGCCTGGGTGGAGCCGGGAGGCTGCCGTGGAAAGCAGCTGCAGAGAGAGTCGGCCCTGGACCACTTCCAACTATGACAAGAATGTTAGCCTGTGCCTCTTTCAGCTGGGATGGGTGAAGCAGCCATTTTTAGCAGCCGTGGGGTTCCAGCCCAGCCTCTGCCAAGCTGATGGGCTGGGAAGCTCTGGAATCTGCCTGATCTGAATTGCACTATATGGGGAGGCAGGTGAGGGGCAGTTAGGCTCTGCACGTCTCTCAGAAGCATTGGCTGGGTCACAGAAAGGAGAGGCATATGGGCAGGAACACGCCCCTAAAGCATGGACTCCTTTCGTGGGAAAACTCCAATCTTGTGCCGTCCAGCAGGGTGGCGGTGCTTCCCTGCAGGCACGCCAGTCACCTTAAATGACTCCCAGGGCCTCTTCAGAGAGTCTTCGAGCTGCAGGGTGTGGGGCGAAGTTTTCCTACGGCCTATGGAGGGCTTGCGGCCATGCCTACCTCACCCACCACCATCACCTGTCTGGCCAGCCTGAACGATGCGGCATCTGCAAAGACATGCATGAAAGGGTGTTAAATGTGCGATCAGATGTCTGGCTCCACTTCCAACGCCAACATGATTTTATTTTTTTCCCAGCCATTTTGTAAGGGAATTGATTGCGGGGATCCAGGGTGATGGAAGAGGCAGCTCAAGGACAGGGCAGGGTGGGGCTCAGACCTCAGCCGGCATCTGCTGGTCACCTGGTAGTTGACCCTCAGAGCCCTCACCCTTGAATGAGGAGGGGAAATCACAGCCACCGTTTCAGGCTGGAACCCCCAGAAGGGCAGGGATGTGTGTTTAAATGTCACCTGCCAGCCAGCCACCAGCAGAGAGAGGACAGGAAGGGCTGACTGCAGTGGCGCTTTCCTACTACAGGATGAAGCAGAGGGCCAGCTGGCCGCTCACTCACAGCCTGCAAGGGCTTGTGTGGTCCAGAGCCCCCTCTTGCATCACACGGGGGGATCCCCCACCCCCTTCCTTTGGTACCTACCTGCCTTTGCCATGTGCTGGCCTCCTGAAATACCCCTCCCTCCCTCTCCACCTATTGCCCACCTGTTTTTCCTCCAAAACACCTCAGTAATCTCTCTCCCTGAAGGCCCCCAGAGAGGCCCCCAGGAAGAGCTCCTTGCAGGAGCAGACATCACGGGGCCTGCACACACACCGTGGATCTTGCCCATCTGCTGTGTCCAGCCCCTTCAGCTGCCTGCATTGGTATCTCTATGCCCAGGGCCTTTTTATAGAACTGCCACAGCTTGCTCGTTTTGAGCTCACAGCAGGCTGAAGCTTAACAGCCCCAGGAATTCAGCACTTGGACTGATCCAGCCTCTTGAGCGAAGAGGAACACCCAACTCCTTCATTCTCGCAGCAGGCTGGGGGGCGTGTTTCGCACCAGGGGGCTACAAAGCCTGGTTTGTGGATGGATGCAGAGCTGTGAGCTGTTACTGCTCCACTAAGAGGTAAACACAGAACTCAACAGTAAGTACAAACTTTTACAGCGATGAGATGTAGGGGCCACGGTTAAGCCCTTTGTTATTGTTCTAGGAATGCATTTCACAAAAGCGTCAATCTGCAATACGCTGGAATTAAAGAACAGAAAACACTGGTCCTTCACCACCCTGGGTAGTTTGAGAACATCGTTTCCCACCATGTCCAGAAGTTCACTGCAGGAGTAAGTGCCAGCCCACTGGCTGTCCTCTTGGGCCCCCGTGCATTTGCTGTCGCTTATCATGCCACTTTCCATGGGGTCTGTGAGGGCTTTCTGTGCAGAGTGGAGTCCTTTGCGGCCGGACCCATGCCTCACTGGCACCTGGTCTCATCAGCACCCCTCGGTGGCAAGTAATGGAAAGTTGGCCACTCCATCAGGTCTCACTGAATGGTCCTGAAAATATCATGAACAACTTGGTAACCAGCCCCTTTCTGGGCTGTATGTTGGGGCCTGAAGCAGCTAGCCCATTCCTGCTGGACCCCTTAGCCTTCAGGGGCTCGGTTGAACCAGGACAGAAGGCCCCAAAGGGTCGAGAAAGGGTGGGAAAGGCTAACTTGGAGGGGAAGGAGGTGGACATTGTCATTCTTTTTAGGGAACAGGCTGCCCATTTCCCATGGAAAAGCACAAAAAAATAAAAGGATGGCTCCAGAGGCGGTGATAATCAGCCAAGTAAGCACTCAGCAATAACGGGGCGGCCTGTGTAAGGTCAGGGCCCCTTTGAGAATCTGCTGAAAACCGTGGACTCTGTTATGAGGAGATGCACACACACGTGCACACATGCACATGATGCACCTCGTGTGTGCAATTTCCAAAGGGCGTCGACACAGAAGCACTTTCATGGTTTCCAGGGTTAAGGAGTCCTGTTTTGAAAGGAAAGAGGACAAAGAAAAGTTGCAAAAAGAAAAAGCAGAATGCAGGAAGGAAACAAAAATTCCTCAAAGACCTTGTATGATTAAAATAGGGAAAGTCCATTTCACATGCTCATATGAAAATTTGAATTGCTGATAAAAGGCTGTCCCCTCTACGAACAGAGCAGATTGGCCTACCGCCTCCTCTGCTGGCTGGGAATTTATGCAGGAAAGCCAGAGGGCACACCCCAAACTTCAGGGTGATGGGTCTCCACTCTTCTTCCCAAAAAGTAGGCCCCCAACAGACACAACACCCTGGGCTGTCACTGCCCTTCTGGAGAGACCCGGTCCTCAGAGAGACAGACTTAGGCCATGGGACACAGGCTTGTCATTAGTGGCTGGGACTGACCGTGCCTGCAGGGAAAGA